>NW_027326425.1:0-91682 GCF_048164855.1 Canis lupus baileyi | reverse complement strand
GTGGGGGACTTTAGATTCACATATACCTGGGGGCAAGAGATTACAAACAGAGGAATATAATAAAACATCTATGCCCCCAAAGAGAAGCTGGAGTGAGACTCTTTGATAAATTAAGATATTTAAACACAGCCATAATCACAGGGAAGTTTTTAAAAAGGATACACACAGGCCCAGATAGAACACATGCCCAGAAAAGACCTCTAAAGACCTTATAGCTTCACCCTGGGCTGATTCCAATAGAAATGACAGGATCTTGTTAACTAACTTTCCACTTTTCCAATGTGGAAAAACTAGGAAAGGTGGCTGTATTTTCATATGCCCGCTTAAAAGATCACAACACATACCAAGAAACAAGGCAACACAGCTCATTCAAAGGAACAAAATATATCCTCAGAAACCATCTCCGAAGGAACAAATGTATCAGGAAGGCTTTAAAACAATTGTCTTAAGTATCCCAAAGCTAAAGGAAAATACAAAGAATTAAAGGAAATAAGGAAAATGACATAGGAACAAAATGAGAATATGAACAAAGAGATATAATGAAAAAAAAAAAAAGGAACCAAATAGAAATTCTGGAATTGAAAAGTACAATAGCTAAATTGAAAATTTCACTAGAGATAAAAAAGAGACTCAACCAGGCAAAATAAAGAATCAGTGAACTTGAAGACAGGTCATTTGAAGTTACTGATTCTAAGCAGCAAAGGGGAGAGAGAGAGCCAGAGAGAGAGAGAGAGAGAGAGAGATCAACATAGGCATTATGAGAGTCACAGTAGAAAAAAAGAGAGAAAGGGACAGAGAGATTATTTCCAAACATTTAGTCTTGGAACATTGAAAAACTCACAGCTCATATCATGATCAATGATGAAAAGACTGAACATTGTCCAAGACTAAATATTTTAGGCCACAAACAGGACTAAATGTCCAGACTAAAGATTTTAGGCCACAAAACCAGTCTAAATTTTTTTCAAAGACTGGAATCATACAAAGTGTCTTTTCCAAACACAATAATTGAATGAAAACAGAAATAAACACCTGAAGGAAAACTGGAAAATTCACAAATATGTGGAAATTAAATAACACACTTTTAAATAACCAATGGGTTAAAGGAGAAACTATTTTCTATTTCCTATTTCCATCTATTTCCTAGAGGGAAAAAAAATAGCAAAACAATAGAGAATATAAATGAAACCAAAAGTTGGCTATTGAAAAAGATCGGTAAAATTGACCAATTGTTAGCTAGATTGACCAAGAAAAAAAAGAGATAAGACTCCAGTAATTTAGATCAGAAATAAAAGAAGGGACATAACAACCAATTCTAAAGAAATAAAAAAGATCAAAAAGGAATATTATGCATGGTTGTATGCAAACAAGTTGAATAACTTAGATGACATGAACAAATTTCTAGAAACACATAATCTAATAAGACTGGATTATGAAGAAATAGAAAATCAATATATCTATAATTAGGGAATTGAAACAGCAATCAAAAAGCTCATGACAAGTTAAAGCCCAGGACTAGATGGTGTTACTGGTGAATTTCACCAAACATTTAAAGAAGAATTAACAATAATCTTCCTGAAAGTCTTCCAAAGAATTAAAGAGCTAATATTCTCAACCTCAGTTTATGATTCTGATACCACAGCTAGACAGACACTATACAAAAAGAAAACCATAGACCAGTACTGTTTGTGAATATTGATGCTAAATTCTTGACAAAGTGCTGACAAGCCAAATTCAACAGGATTATACACCATGACAAAATAGGATTTACTCCTAAAGTGTATGGATGGTTCAACATAAGAAAATCAGTAAGTGTAATATACCACATTAAGAGAATGAAAGTAAAAATCCATAAGAACATGTCAATTTCTGCACAGGAAGCATTTAAACGAAATCAAATACCCTTACATGATTTTTTTTTTAAGTCAACAAACTAGGAATAGAAGGAAATTATTTCAACATAAAGAAAGCCAGATAGGAAAAACTCACAGCTCCTATCATGATCAATGATGAAAAGACTGAAAAATTTCCCTCCAAGGTCAAGAGCAACACAAGTATGCCTGTTTTTATCACTTCTATTTGACATAGTACTTAGGAAGTCCAAAAAGAAAAAGAAATTTTATTTTTTTTAAAGATTTATTTATTTGAGAGAAAGAGAGTAAGAGAGAGTGTGTGAGTGGGGAAGGAGCAGAGAAAGGGAGAGAATCTCTAGTAGACTCCATGCTGAACATAGAGCCTCACAAGGGGTTTGATCTCATGCTCCTGAGATCATGACCTGAGCCAAAACCAAGTCGTTTAACCACTGTACCACACAGGCACCCCAAGAAAAAGAAATTTTAAGATCTAAATTGGAAAGGAAGAAAAAAATAATCTCTATTCACAAATGACATGATCCTATATGTAGAAAGCCCTAAATTCTGTAATAAACTGGTAGAACTAGTAACTGAATTCAGCAACATTGTAGGTTACAAAATCAATATGCAAAAATTAGTTGTGTTTGCACTATACATTAACAATGAACAATGTGAAATGGAAATTTAGAAAACAGTGCCAATTAGAATAGCATCTAAAAGAATAAAATACTTAGGAATGAATTTTTAGCTTTGTACACTGGAAACTATAAAAGATTGGTAAAGAAATTAGATACAAATAAATGGAAAGATATCTTGTGTTCATAGATTGAAAGATTTAATATTGTTAAGATGGCAGTGCTACCCGTAGTGATCTACAGATTCAATGTAATGAATGTATCAACATCCCAATACTTTTTCTTGCCAAAATAAATTAATTCATCCTAAAATCTATATGGAATCTCCAGAGACCCTGAACTGCCAAAATGATCTTGAAAAAGAAAAAGTTGGACTCCTTAGACTTCCTGATTTCAAAACTTACAACAAAGCTATGGTAATTAAAAGAGTGTGGTACTGACATATGAACAAACATGTAGACCAAGGGAATAGGATAAGAAACTCAGATATAAACCCTTGGCTATGTGGTGGAATGATTTTTGACAAGGCTGCCAAGACCATTCAATGGGGAAAGGACAGTTCTTCAACAAATAGTGTTGTGAAAACTGGATTCCACATGCAAAAAGAATTAAGTTGGACCCTTACCTTTTCTATATTAAAAAATAATAATTTGGAATGGATTAAGGTCCTAATGTAAGACCTGAACTATAAAAACCTAGACGCACTGGGTGTTATTCTATATGTTGGCAAATTGAACACCAATAAAAAATAAATTAAAAAAAAAACCTAGAAGAAAATAATCCAATGAAGCTAAAGTTTGAGCAGGCTGAGTTTAGGTCTAGAAGTAGGATAATAAAAGTATTCCAAGCATGGGACCCAAATCCATTTCACTTCTTAAAAACAAGGGTACACAGGGGCTTCCACATTCATGAAAGGAGGCAGGAAAACACTACTAACTACTGTGTATGGCTACTTCTTGTGTAAATATGTGTGTCTAGAGAAACAGAGTGGTGTAACTTTGTGACTAGGAACATCAGTGAGATGTCTGTTGGAGGAGAGTGGGGATGTGCTAGATGGGTGATGGGTATTAAAGAGGGCACATGTTGTGATGAGCACTGGGTGTTGTATGTAAGTGATGCACCACTGAATTCTACTCTAGAAACCAATACTACACTACATGTTAACTAAAATTTAAATTTTTTAAAAATAGGCTATACCTTTGGTTGTAACTTTCCATTCTGTATATTACACCTCTGTCAATTCCATCCCCTCCTACACTAGCAACCTACACGGCAGCCCTTTTTGGAGGTAGCGTCTGAGAAGTACATGGTAGGGGAGAGCAGCCCCAGAGCAGGGGAGGAATGTAGGTGAAAGCCACAGATTTGACCTTAGATGGGGTGGTCCTTCCAGCTGCAGTCTGAAGATAAGCCGTTTAACACCCTCACTATTGTTTTGGTCCTTCATGAATCCACCACTTGAAAATGTGGCATACGGAAAAAAAAATATTTGTAAGACAATTCACTTTAATCTTTTAGGATTTGGGGAACTGGGAGCCAGATGAGTATACTTCAAACTGTTTGGTGACTTTAAAATGAGAGCAGACCCCAAATAGGCAGAACACAAACATGGATCCCATTTTAAGGAGCTTTCAGATTTAAAACAAAACGAAACTGTGTAGCCTGTTAGGCACACCATTGGACAGCTATACATTTGACAGTCCAAACATGACCAAATCAAAGCTCATAAACCATGTTTATGGCAGTAGTCTTAGTATGAAACTACACCACTACACATGCCTTCTCTAGCTTCTCTTTGGCTTCCTGATTGGGCATGGGTCATTGGACAGCTGAAGGTAAACAGTGTGATGTCAGATTCCTGTGCTGTTTGATCAGCTGTGTTCCGTCACACCTGCAGTCAGGAAGCTGGCCTCATCCACACTCAGTGCTTGACATTCCTGGCTAAAATTGCCTAAACGTGTATTCCAACCTCACAGAAAGTAACTTTTTCTCTTCCCTTTTGGGGAATCATTCACAAATGTCTCTGATAAGCTACTCTGTTTGGAGGAGCTCCTTAGGCCACTGGGTTTGAAATTACTAGCGATTATTTTCCTCTAAGATCAAAATTCAGAACCAGACATTATTTTCTAAACAGCTAGCAAAATCAAGGTTAGGGAAGTGACAAAGCCAAATGATCTCATGGATATATTACTTATTTGGAGTATTCTTCCTAATTCTACAAGTGGGTTACAATACATGCAGAATAGTTATTCTAAAAATGAGAATACCTGTTTCCTATCTAATTCAAAAATGATGGCTATAATATAACACTTTAATACAAATTAGCCTGATAAAAAGGCAAATGAACATATCTGAACTTCCACTTTTTCTTATTAAAAACTTTTTAAAAATTAACGAAAAGAAACAGAATTAAGAAAATCAAATACTATCTTGCCAAACTGTGGAAGGAGCCTTGGTGTCCATCGAAAGATGAATGGATAAAGAAGCTGTGGTCTATGTATACAATGGAATATTACTCAGCCATTAGAAACGACAAATACCCACCATTTACTTCGATGTGGATGGAATTGGAGGGTATTATGCCGAGTGAAGTAAGTCAATCAGAGAAGGACAAACATTATATGGTTTCACTCATTCGGGGGATATAAAAAATAGTGAAAGGGATTATAGGAGAAAGGAGAGGAAATGAGTGGGAAATATCTGTGAGGGTGACAAAACATGAGAGACTCCTAACTCTGGGAAACGAACAAGGGGTAGTGGAAGGGGAGGTGGGCAGGGGGTTGGGGTGACTGGGTGATGGGCACTGAGGAGGGCATTTGGCGGGATGAGCACTGGGTATTATACTATTTGTTAGCAAATCAAACTGCAATAAAAATATACAAAAAAAGAACATAAAAATGCAACAATGTTTTAAGAAAGAAAATGGTTCTCATAAATGTTGGTGAAAGACAAGAAAATAATTAGAAGCAATGTACCAATTATATATTCTTTATATGAGTTTCTGTATCACAAATTTGAGTTGACGCTCTGCAGCAGAGTTTTGCTTCTTAAGAACAAAGAATTTAATACATGGATTTTTGCCAGACCCAGCTGTTGCATCACAAGTTTGTAATACTGAACACCTGTTCAACCACTGTTTTTCTCCCAAAAATGTGTTTGATCATGCAGCTTGAAAGGAATGGCTTTTCACTTCTATTTACAAATCTCTCAGACTTTTTACACAGTACTTTAATTGTCTGCAACCATACTTAGGGCTCATGAAATTTACTAAATAACTTCACTATAGAGGTCATGAGGATCTCTATCCTTTTCAGCAAGCTTAATTGGAAAAAAAACAAGAAATTTTCCTCAAGCCTAACACACAAAAAAACTCTCACCTTACAATGGTACGCTGTTAAATAAAATGACTTAGAAAAATATGCAGTGAATTTTTTGTGGTTATTTCAGTTCAGCTTTCTGTTCTTCAGTCTATCAAGAACTGATGAACAATGCTTATTTTCTGTCTTGGATATTCTTCCAAGTTTTATATATGACATAAAACAGGTTCGTATTTCACATTCTGATTTTCCGGTCATATAAAGAAGAAACAAAGAATTATTAAGCTTGCAAAACATACCTCTTTCATGTACCATATTTTCTTTACCACTGAGAAGCTATCAAAAACTATTACCGACTTTCTCAAAAATGAAGGAAAATGTTATGTTTTCTAATTGAGGTCTAGTGGTGCGAGTGTCAATCCTCCTTACTATGAAGATGTCACATTCCATTTGTTTTATGTCTCTAACAACTATAATGCAGCTGCAGTACAAAATCAGATTATGAATCTTTATTTGTCTCAAGGATCCCCCAAGTCAGTACCTTAGTACTTTGCTGCCTAGCTCATTCACTGATATGTCGCTTTAAATATTCCTTTGCAAGAAAAGATGCAATGCATTCACTAGAACTGATTTTCACATCTCATTTCCTTTACAGGTCTGAAAATGTGTTCTAATACACCTGGTGTTAAAAATATAAAAAGTGGATAACATCTGTTTTGAACAGTTGACATTTCACCATATCCACTCCACATGGACTCAAACATAGTGTGCTTAGGCTTCATGATGCCTGACAGACGTGGTAGGGACCCTGACATAGCATAAGCTGTCTGAAGGCTTGGCTTATGCTTTCTTCCCATTTATGTTGCTCTTAGCTATATTTGACAGCTGATTTCTGCAGCATTTCTGTCAGTGTTCTTAATCCAGACAAAGAAATTCTTTATTTCAAAATGGTGCTAAATCCTATCATTCATAAGTTAATAAGCTTAAATGACTTGCAAAGCATCTTATGTGGAAATTCTTTCTTAGAAAATAAAACACAATCTTTCCTAGAAAGTTGAGTCATTAACTTACTTGAATGGGGCTGGGGTGGGGAGGAGGAGGGAAGAACAGACCAAAGTATCTGGCAAGATATCTTCTAGTTCCTTAATTTTACTGCAAGCTGGAAGCCCTGCATAGTCAGAAAATGTTTCCTGCCTCTACTCTCCTTCAGAATTTATAACCTCATTAGAAAACTATTTTAATTCAAGTAAAAACAACAGAATATCCAAACTGCTACTTGAAAATGCTAAATTGAGGGCACCTGGGTGGTTCAGTGGTTGAGCACCTGCCTTTGGCTCAGGTCATGATCCCAGGGTCCTGGGATGGAATCCCACATCAGGCTCCCCACAGGGGGCCTGCTTCTCCCTCTACCTATGTCTCTGCCTCTCTGTGTGTCTCTCATGAATAAATAAATAAAATATAAGAAAAAAGAAAATGCTAAATTGAATATAATTGAGTAGGATAAATTTTGGATGGTGATGTTCAATAAAACATGAGGCCCCAGAAGAGTTCCAGTACACATAACCTGTCTCCATGCATACAGACATTTACAAGTATCTTTATCCATATTATTTCAGCTAATCCAAAAGGCAGTTGATTGTAAAATGTGCAATTATATTTACATACCACCAAGGAAAACATTGCCCTTTAACCTATGATGCAATGTCAATTATAAAACATTTCCCTGAGCTACTATGTTTGTATCTCTACCATTAGGTCAAAGGTAACTTTACTTTCTCTAAGTGAAAGAACATTCTAGAAAGTCTCAACTATTTTGTTTAACCTCATTCTGTATTTTAACACTGGAAACAACTGCATAAATGTTATGCATTTATGTTAAGATTATTTAAAAAAGGCATACAAAATGTAATGTGTACCTACAGAGGGTTTGGCAAACAGTGCGAAATAATGTTGCTGAATTAATGAAGTTATCTGATTTGCCCAGAGATTAAATGAAATCACTGCTGACTTCTAATATAATATTAATTATATTAATATAATATGATTTTAACTTCTACTTTACTGTATTCGTGTATTGTCACAAAACTCTTTAAGGCAAAATGAAAATTTAAATGTAAGTGCTTAAGAAGTATAAATCCAGTCCATTTACTAATTATTAATACTACAACATGTTCCTCTCAGGCATCGTTATATATTTGAGAGCTATCTTTCACACTTACTTAAAGCCAATGGAAGTGATGGAAGATGCTGTATCTCCTTAGGTATAATATGTGGATGAAATAGGAATAAAAAATTATTCATCCCTCAAGTTACTATGTCCTAGGTTGAAAATGGAATCAAAACCAAAACCAAATCTTTTCTATTCCTGATTTGTGATTAATTTTTGGTAAAAGAATTGAAAAAACAAAGAGCCCAACAATTCATGGATTTGAATTATTAATTAGGTTTAGTGTGAAAAAGGATTACTCAATAAACTATAAAAACATTGTTGAAAGCTTACTAAAATAAATACAGCAAGACCCAAATGTCTTTGTGTGGTTTACACTGTAATTACTTCAGAGTATAAATGGTTCAAAATTTGAAAATTCAATTATATGCATTTCATTTTCATTTAATTTTGTGAATTTTGAAAAGCATGTGGTTGTTTCTTTTTAAATTTTAGTTTTTTAGTCTCTCATTGAGGATGGCAAATACTGTTGGAAACAAAACACTGAAGGTAAAATTTTAAAGTTTCCCAAACTGAACAAGTGTCAAAGAGAGTTAAATAATGACAATTCTAAATGATTTTTAAAGCTTCTTTTTTTTAAACATACTCTGTCATTTAGAGCAGTTTTTGGTTGATAGCAAAATTGAGCAGAAGGTACTGAGGTTTCCCATAATGTCTGATCCCGCACATGCACAGCCCCCCATTATCAACACAGTGGTACCCCATTGTATGACAAATCGAAGATTTGAAATATTTGAAATATTCTCTCAAAGTGGCACACTAAATGATATTTTTTTAAAGCTTGTAGCATTTACATTTTTGAGGTTCTCAAAGCTTAAAAGAGCCCTAAGACTTTAAGAAATCCCATATTTTCTGGAGCAATAGGGCTTTTCTTCACAAAGGAACTGTCCAGAAAAAGCTTCAAAATGAAAAGAAAACTGTAGAAACTTGTTTGTTGATGTGGGTGGCAGCTGTTTTGTGGTAGAACCATAGCACAGGATATGGGGTTAGAACTGGGTCATATCATACGCTCAGTTACCATTCTAGTTATGTGATCTTCAGCAAGTGTTTAAATAATCTGACAACTTACTTTCCTCAGAAGCAAAAATAATTGTGCAGTTAATTGAGATGCTATATGCAAAAAGCTATAGGTTACATACATAAAATTAATTATGGTGAAAACAGTAAAATGACAATCTAGTGTGAAAAGAGGTAAGTACCATGGAATCTGCTTTACAACACAAATCTGGATGAAGAGTTGAGAGTCCTAGAAGGACACATACCTGGGAATGACCGTGTTAACTAAAGAAGAAAATCTCTGGCCAAATTAATATGTGGGACCACACTTCCTCTTTTTTTGGTTATCATCTGCTTATTTTTCTTATCATTTTAAGTTTTTATTTAAATTCCAGTTTGTTAACATAGTGTAATATTAGTTTCAAAACACAGTGATATTAGGTACTTCCATACAACACCAAGTGTTCATCATAGCAAGTGTATTCCTTAATCCCCATCGTATCATTTTATTTATTTTTTTCATCATGGTAAGTATATTCTTTAATCCTAATCCTCTATTTCCTCTATCCTCTCCACCCATCTTCCTTCTGGTAACTATCAGTTTGTATTCTATAGTTAAGAATCTGTTTCTTAGTCTGTCTCGGTCTCTCTCTTTTCTCCTTTATTTAAGCTCATTTATTGCTTAAATTCCACATATGAGTAAAATCATATGGTATTTGCCTTTCTCTGACTGACTTATTTCACTTAGCATGATACTCTCTAGCTCCATACATGTTATTACAAATGGCAAGGTTTTATTCTTTTTCATGGCTGAGTAATAGTCCAGTATATATATATATATATATATGTGTGTGTGTGTGTGTGTGTGTGTGTACCACATCTTCTTTATCCACTCATCAATGGATACTTGGGCTATTTCTAATAGTTTAGCTATTGTAAATAATTCTGCTATAAACATAGGGGTGCATGTATCCCTTTGAATTAGTGTTTTTGTATTTTTTGGATAAATACCAGTATTGTAATTACTGGATTATAAAGGAGTTGTATTTTTAATTTTTTGAGGAAAAATATTTTCCAGTTTTACACAGTGGCTGCAGTTTTCATTCCCACCAACAGTGTAAGAGGGTTCCTTTTTCTTCACATCCTGACCAATACCTGTTGTTTCTTATGCTTTTAATGTTAGCCATCCAACAGGTATGAGGTTATATCTTATTGTAGTTTTGGTTTGCATTTCCCTGATGATGAGTAATATGGAGCATCTTTCCACATGTCTATTGGTCATCTGTGTCTTGGAAAAATGTCCATGTCTTCTGTCCATTTTTAAACTGGATTACTGTTTTGGAGGGTATTGAGTTGTATCATTTTTTTATACATTTTGTATACTAAACCTTTATAAGTTATATAATTTGCAAATATCTGCTCCTATTTAATAGATTGCCTTTTATTTTTGTTGATTTTTCCTTTGCTGTGCAGAAAATTTTTATTTTGATATAGTCCCAAAAGTTTATTTTTGTTTTTATTTTCCTTGCCTTAGGAGACATATCTAGAAAAATGTTGCTACAGCTGATGTCAGAGAGATTACTATGATTTTCTATCTCACATTTAGGTCTTTCATCCATTTTGAATTTGTTTTTGTATATGGTGTAAGAAAGTGGTCCAGTTTCATTTTTTTACATGTTTTTAGAATAGCTCAAATTAAAATTTTTGTTTCACTAACTTCATTCTCCTTTAACACTGGAAATTTAAATGCGTAAATAAATTATGAAATGGCCATACAACAAAATACTATACAGCTAAGGAAACTAGACAGGGTGTGGAAAGATATAGAGAGAATAAGAGAGGTATTCACAATTCATTGTTAAGGGAAAAACTCCAATCTAACTCTTAATCATGGTTATCCCCAAGTACTGAGATTACAGGTAATTTTTTTCCTTTGCTTTTATTTTTAATTAAAAAAACACTTTTTACTTGTAGGAGAAAACTCATAAAACTCCTTGTTTTTATTTACATCCTAAATTTTACAGAGTGAGGATGTAACCTATGTTATGTAAAACTTCAGGTTTACAGCTCTTTGCAGGGGTGCCTTAAAAGACAACCCACCATTATTTGCATATCTTAGACTTGGGTTTCCCAAAACAACAGCCACTAGCTGCATATGGCTACTTAAATTTAATTTAAATAATTTAATTAACATAAAACTTAATATAATTAAAAATTCAATTCCTCATTCATACTAGTCATATTTCAAGGGCTCAATAGCCACAGGGGGCTTAATGGTTACCATATTTGAAGAGTACATTTCCATAATCACAGAAATTTCCATTAGATTGAGCTATCTTAAACCATAGATTGGGATCTGTATACACAATAAGATACGATTTTTCAATATTATGAATGTGCTTTCTTCTTTTTGCATTTCTGAGCACATGACCTCTTTCATACTCTATCCCTGAGGTATCCTTCTACCTTGGGAAGATAAGTTTTGTTCTATAAAGATGAAGGAGAGAGACCATACAATACTCATTTACCTTCTCATCATAGAAAATAGGATTTTTCAAAAAAACAAGAGCCTTGCAAATCCACCATCTTTGCCTGAAATCATGGTCTTCTCATGTTTTGTAAAGTTACCATTTCTTAGTTGTCAAAGTTAAAATACAAAAACAAAAACTCAAACTCTCTCTTGATCACCTTTGCATAGCCAATACCAATCACACACCAATATCTGATTCTACTTTGCAATTCTTTCTTTTTCTTTTTCTTTCTTTTTTTTTTTTTTTTAGAGAAAGAGAGTAGGGGAGAGGTAGAAGGAGATAGTGAGAGAATCTTAGGCAGGCTCCATGCCCAGCATGGTTGATCTCACAACTCTGAGATCATAACTTGAGCTGGAATCAAAAGATGCTCAACCACTTGAACCACCCAAGTGCCCCTGCAATGATTTCTGTACTGACTCTTCTCTTTGCCCACACTGCCACTGTGTCAGGTCAGATTCTAATTATTTTCACCCGAACCACTGCACAAGCCTAATTAATCACCTACTCATATTTTCTAATTAACCAATCTGCTCACATCACATCCTTATTTAAAATTCTTCAAATGTTTGTGTTGCCTAAATGATAGTGCATACAGAGGAGTGTAGTTCTTGGTAAGAGTAGTGAACAAGCAGGGATGCCTGGGTGGCTTAGTGGTTGAGCATCTGCCTTCTGATCGGGGGGTGATCCCAGGGTTCTGGGATTGAGTCCCACATTGGGGTCCCTGCATGGAGCCTGCTTCTCCCTCTGCCTATGTCTCTTTCTTCTCTCTGTGTCTCTCATTAATAAATAAATGAATTTTTTTTTAAAGAGTAGTGAACAAGCAGAGATCATGCATCTGCTCTTTCCTCAGGAGTGATAAGATGGGGGCTGAGGTTTCCTTGAGAAAAATTCAAAGACACTAAAGTGGTAGGAATAGATAATGCGCAGGGAAGATTCAATAGAAATGGAAAAGTAGGAGCTCTTTATGGAGGCTTGGATCCAATGTAGGACTTGGGGCCAGGGGCTAAAAGACAAGCATGATGGGTTGTGTTTAGTTTGAGTGTGGTTCAGTTTAGGTTGCTAGAATAGTCAGATATTCAGGACAGAAATCCTGGGCAGGAATGATGAAAATGAAAATACTGGTGTGTCTCTTACAGAATGTCTTATTACAGATAATAAGATAAATAGGCAAATTTGTAAATAGGCAAATTTGTAATTAAAATCCATGAGAATAAAGGACATAATTTACACATAACAGCACTATGTAGAACTGTTAATCTATATACAAAATGGTATCTCATCATAAAACAAAATTAAATTCTGTATTTAAGTTTATATTTTTGGTGATGATTGGGAATGAACCAGTATCCACAGCATCCTTCTCTGGGAAAAGTAAAGACTTTTAATATGTGTTTACCTGTTACTTTACACTACCTAATACATTTTTTTAAATTTTTTAAAAATTTTTTAAAATTTATTTATGATAGTCACAGAGAGAGAAAAAGAGGCAGAGACATAGGCAGAGGGAGAAGCAGGCTCCATGCACCGGGAGCCCGATGTGGGATTCGATCCCGGGTCTCCAGGATCGCGCCCTGGGCCAAAGGCAGGCGCCAAACCGCTGTGCCACCCAGGGATCCCAATACATTTTTTGAATCATCTAGTAATTTAGATTCAGATTGCTACTGTGATAATATTATCTGCCTTTATTTTATTTTATGTCATTAATTTTAAATTCTTTCTTAGAAATTTTCTAAAATTTGAGAGACATATTATCAACAAAAATTTATATTTACCTATAAATTCCAGTGAGTTATTTGCTTATTATTGTTTCTATAACAAATGCTATTCTCTTTTTTAAAGAATGTTTTGTTTTGCTGGAAAATAGTCTAAAGTTGTTGGGGTTTTGTTCCAGAAAAGGTTTATGGGGAATAAGCTTCCTGAGTCTTGACATTTCTGAAAGAAAAATGTCTTTATTCTGTCCTTACTCTATACTCACTTGAATGCTAGTTTTTATAGGATATAGAATTCCAGGATAAAAATACTTTCCTCTAAAGACAGTGAAGGATTTGTTCCATTTTCTTTTACAATTTATTGTGAATGATGTTAAGTCTAATACTGGTGTGATCCTTGTTCTTATGTAATTTTTTCCCTTCCTCTAATTTTCTGGAAATGTCCAATCTGAATTTATGTCAAGGTATAGATAACTGTCTTTGTTCTTCCTGCTTGGCACTAAGTGGATCTTTTCAATCTGAAGACTACAATCTTTAACTCTTCACTTTACAGAATCTTCCCTCCATTTTTTAAATGATGATTTTTCTTTATTTCAATTGCTCTCTTTCCTTTTGTGTATTTTCTTGTGCTATATTTTCAAACTTTCCCCCATCACCAGCCTACTTTCTTTTTACTTTTACTTTGCATTCTTATTTACTAGACTTTATCTTTCAGATAATTACTCAATCATATCTAGTATTTGTCTCTTCTATTAAATTTATTGTTTTGCCAAAACTATATATTTTTAAGATTTGTTTATGTATTTATTAGAGGGAGGAAAGGGCAGAGGGAGATGGAAAGGGAGGGAATCCTCAAGCAGATTCCCACTGAGCTTGGAACCTGACATGAGGCTTGATCCGAGGACTCTGAGATCATGACCTGAGCTGAAATCAAGAGCCAGATGTCCAACCAACTAAGCCACCCAGATGCCACACCAAATCTATATTTAATCTCCAAAAAGCCTTTGTTAATCTATGAACGTATCTTTTTTTTTAATATAACAGCCTTTTTGGGTATAGTATTCCCCTTGGGTCATTCCGAGGATATAAGTTTTTAAAATTTCATATTATATTCCTTATGTTATCTGTTTCCTCTGAAGTTAATTCTGCTTCTTAATACTGGCTTATCGATATCAAGGATATGTAGTGATATTTCCTTAGTGGACTCTTTCTTGATCCCTAAATGATCCCTAAATACTATCATTTACGTTTTACATTTAAAAAATTTTTGTGGACCTTAAAGAATAGGAATTATGTTATATATCTACTTCTGAAACTTGGTATTTTTGCTCAATATATTTATAAGATGTATTGATATTGATGAATACATTACTGAAATACATTTGTTTCTCACTACTGCGTTGTATGATCATAGTATCATCCTGTTGTTCATTTTCATGTAGGTTGACACTTGAGGTGTTTTTATCTTTATGTTTTATTACACTTATTTTGCTCTTATATAAAAAATAGCTCATTGACCAGTCTGTAATAGATTTCTTCTATTATCAATACACATCACAATTCACTTTTTACAAAAGATTATTTCTAGTCACAAATATTTACAATGATATTTAGAGTCATGTTAAATTTATTATAGGAGTAAAATCCTTTAGATTTTTTAAATCAAGCTGAAAAGAGATCTTTAAAGAAAATAATAAATTTACAAAAGAGCTAAAAGACTTCCAGTTCAGCCTTTTTTTTTGTCATGTAAAAATTTTATTTATGGGTTTTATATCCAGTATTTATTGAAGCTAAGAAAAGTGGGATTCATGAAATAATTTTACTTTATTTTAATTATTTTAATTGATGCTAATCCTTGGTTCTTTGTATTTTACTTTTTCAAAGTAACAAAGAACTTAACGATCTTTCACTGTCATATTTCAAGCTATATAAATAAGATAGAAGTAATTTTATGTTTCTTAAAGTAGTAGGTATATACAGACAATTTTCTTATCACCCAAGAGATAAGAACAGTCAACTTTTCTTCCTCTTGACTTACCTGACATACCTG
This sequence comes from Canis lupus baileyi, assembly GCF_048164855.1. Classification (NCBI taxonomy): domain Eukaryota; kingdom Metazoa; phylum Chordata; class Mammalia; order Carnivora; family Canidae; genus Canis; species Canis lupus. Next base: position 76,367 of record NW_027326425.1, on the reverse strand, counting down.
TTTCAATTGCACCAGCCAGGTAGAACACGGTAAGCGCTGCCACCTGAGCCTAGTTTCATTTGGCATTTAAAAACTAACCAGGAAAAGACATTGCTCAAAAATTATTTTGGCACAAACATTCAGTACTCTTTTCTGCTAGATAAATCAGACCAAAAATAAGTCGAAAGCAACTAGTGACCTGTGATGACATTATTCAATATAATATTAGAGATTCAAGAAGGGATTGATTTGTAGTCTGTTCTTACCTTAGCGTTTTGGATGCAGGGACAGAGGGCCCAAGCTGCGCTGGCCTTCACATCTGGATGAGGATTTTTCAGCAGGGACCATAGCAAACGAACTCCATCTAATCGATCAATTATTCTAATGTGAGACCAAAAACAGAAGTATAAACTGTAATTAGTATTTAGGAATGAAACTTAAGTGGCCTATCTATCCACACAACTCTAATTATTTTTCTCCTTGTGACATTTGGCTTAGATTTTTTTTTTTTCAAAACTAACAACAGCCGGGGAGTCTGGGTGGCTCAGTGGGTTAAGCAGCCAAATCTTGGTTTCAGCTTGGTTTTAATCTCAGGGTCCTGAGTTCAGGCCCCATGTTGGGCTCCACCCTGGATGTGGAGCCTACTTAAAAAAAAACTTTAACAGCAGGAATAGAATGTGCTACTAAACTGTAAGCTCTCTGATTTCAGTTTTAAATTCATGACACAGAAAGCAAGCTCTGGGATAATTATGATTCACGCAAATGTAAAATCAAGCCATGTAATTTTTTAATGAGTTGTACACAGACTGTTACCTAAATGTCAAAATACTAGTTCCTTTATATAGTAACATCTATATACTTTCCAAAACAAATATTTATGCCTGAAAACTGTGAAGTTACCTTTTTTATTTGGTCTACCCTTAATTGACTTACCTTACTATATGACATATTTTAAACTCTGCCAGTCCTAATCTAGCATTAGGAATTAAAATCATTACACCACAGTGCACCCTTTGTTAGGCATGGATAACACGTAACTTGTTTTCCATGTGCTCCCTTCTCAGCAAGACTAACATTGCAGACTGTGTTATAATTACTTAAACACACTGTAATCAAAATATCTTCATGACTAGCTGAAAAATGAATTATCATCAGAGTCATCTCTACACCATCTGTCTTCTGTTTATATATCAATCAGTCCAGGGAGCATAACCTTGCATTAAGGTCCATTGAGTACACTTGCAGTTGAGAAGATGGCCAAACAAAACTTAATATCCTTTACAAACATGGCTTTGTTCAGAAAGATATGTTAAACTCAAAACAGATGAAAAAAGATAAAGAACATCAAAACTCCTTTGATTTTTAATCTTGAGTAAAACACATGTAGTATTTAGCCACAGACAGAATAAATACTACTAGTTTAGAAGACCATTCAAATTATCTCTTGAAAACTGACATAAAGACAACTACATATCATATTGGAGATGAGTTGGCCAGGAAAAAAAAAATTATTTCAACTGGTCCAAATATGATACCAGGCTTGCATAACCTTATAAAATAGCTGGTAATGCAAACAGCCTGTAGTAAGATACAAATTGTCTCTTTAGAAAATGACTTTTAATAAGAAAGAAGCACACTGAGAAAGTATTTTAACACAAAGTTTAACTAAATAGCTTTCCAAACTGTAAAGCTCTCTGTCGATATCATGCTGAGAGAAAAAGTTTTATTTCTCAACTGATGGAAAATGTAAAGAAAAATACCAAGCACTTCATAATGAATGATTTACTTTACAAAATTAAACAATCTTACTGCCTTACATATGCCACTGAAAGCATAATTGATACTAATCCTTGGGTCTATTTTTTTCACATGCAATTAATTTCTCAGTGAACAATAGGTCTGTCCTACCCTCTTGCAAATGTAGCAGTAAAATTTGCATTGGTAATATTTAACTGGACAGTGCTGGACATAACTTGACATTAGAGCAGAAATCATTTGCATGGCACATCTTTTCAGGTTTCTTTTAAAGGGATAATTCGGTGTGTTCTGGACTCCCACCCCTCTGACAAAATTTCACAATTAGCTATAAAAATTCACTATTAATTATAAAACTACATCTATTGTCCCTAATCATCACCCAAAACCTTAGGCAATTAATTCATTAGCTGCTTAGTTGTAACAGATGAGGATTGTGGCTTCATCACTGGTGCCTTAGAAGACTCAGCACAGGGGATCCCTGGGTGGTGCAGCGGTTTGGCACCTGCCTTTGGCCCAGGGTGCAATTCTGGAGACCCAGGATCAAATCCCACGTCAGGCTCCCAGTGCATGGAGCCTGCTTCTCCCTCTGCCTGTGTCTCTGCCTCTCTCTCTCTCTCTCTGTATGACTATCATAAATTAAAAAAAAAAAAGAAGACTCAGCACAGCACAGAGTAATAACCTTAGATGAGGGGAAACGTGATTGACACACATTTGCAAGCACAGGAACTAACAAAGTCAGGCGGTAGCAGACTATAGGATTTAACTGGCCCTCCCAACTCCCTCATTCTCTGTATCAAGTTATTTACTGCTGATTTTTACTTCACAATAAGTCAAGTATCAGGGCGCCTGGATGGCTCAATTGGATGAGTGTCTGACTCTTGATTTTGGCTCAGGGCAAGATCTCAGGGTGATAAGATTGAGCCCAGGTCAGACCCACACTCAGCACAGTGTCTGTGAGTCTGCCTGAGATCTCCTCCCCCTTTGTCCCTCCCCCTGCCCCCCTGCACATGGTCTATCTCAAATAAATAAAATCTTAAAAAAAGCGCCAAGTATGTGCCCTTACTTCCCCCTTCCACCTGCCAGCGCCCTAATTCTGATCTTTACCACATCATATCAGGATGGCTATTGTAGCTGCACCCTTGGTTTGGGGTCTTCAATTTCTCTCAATTCTATCCATCCTATAATTCCTGTGAAATTGATCTTCCTAAAGGACCTTTTGGAGCTTCTGTAGTGGCTCCTTGAGAGCAGGTCCCCAGGTTTATTCAGTCTGTTCATCACACCACCTCGCACATTTAATCAATGCCTGCAATTCCCAGAGAAACTTTCCAATGGCTTCCCATTACCCCTGTGGTATTAAAACCCTGATTCCTGAACTCAGTAGTTATCATTTTCAATAAGCTGATTTATTCTTCCCAATTTCCTATATTTGGGCATTTGCTTATAAAACTCTTGTGCCATCCACGAAACACTAAGTGCTAAGCATACAGAAATAACATATACAGTCAACTCTCGTTACTTGGGGGGTAGTTATGTTCTATAAAGTCATTGCAAACAGGGAATTAATCAACACTGAACCATTGCTCCTGGTTCTCCCAGGGAGAAATACAATTGTCCCTGAGAGCCTCTGTTCAGAACATTTTTGTCAAATGATCTATAACCATGTTCTATGTGTGTTTCTGTTTAAAGCACCTTGTTTAATATATATTGTTGATTCATTAACATTGAACCAGCCCGGGATCCCTGGGTGGCGCAGTGGTTTGGCGCCTGCCTTTGGCCCAGGGCGCGATCCTGGAGACCCGGAATCGAATCCCACGTCGGGCTCCCGGTGCATGGAGCCTGCTTCTCCCTCTGCCTGTGTCTCTGCCTCTCTCTCTCTCTGTGACTATCATAAATAAATAAAAAAAGAAAAAAAAATTAAAAAAAAAAAAAAAAAAACATTGAACCAGCCCATGGCCAGCAGCACTGCCATTCATCCTGAGCAAAGCTTCCTAACACCTGTAGTTTCTGTGTAAGGCATGTTATAATCTTCTTGCGCTTGGGAACATTAGACCAGATGGCTCTTTCCCTCTGTTTAGGGACCATGTTAAGCAGCAACATAACCAACTCAAAACACAAAAATGTGAAGCATGTGGCATGACACAGGTTGTAAAAAAAGATGCTTGTTTACAGTAGAAGAGCTGAAACAAGAAGACAGAGCCTGGCCCTCTGTTCAGTATCGGCTGAACAGGTGCATGAGGTGACTTAAACTGTTCCTGCTCTGTGCATGTCTGTGAATGACAGCAAAAGTGCTGTACTGCTTTGGAGGTTACAAATAAATTTTAGCAGGGATGTGAAGTCACAAACATGGAATCTACAAATAGGATTTTAACTGTCCTTCAGGAAAGTACAGTCTAGTGAGGGAGATAAACCGTTATAATCCATTATGATAAATACAGTAGATGGGTGCATGGGGTTCCATATGAACACAAAGAGGACACAATAGTTTACTGACAGGCTACAGAAAGTCTCTCAACTGTGAGCCTTTCCCTATACCAGATCCAAAACAAGATAGTCTTTGCTCCATGAATCTAAAATCTCTCCCAACACAAATACATTCATTTCTAACCTCATTCTTTCAAAGTACATGTTCAAGTTCTAAATCTAACCATTGGAATAATCTTCCATTTGAAAGTCGAAGGTGCGTTTTCATAAAATTTCTTTGAACTTTATCGCTTTTTGCATATACAGCAATGGGTTTATAGGTAGCATTAGTTTACACCCACAGGCCATTGCAAATGGGTTTATCTCCTTTTGTATAGTTTTTTAAATCTGATTAGCAGCTTGTTCTGAATTCGTTTTCAGTAGTAAGTAAGCTCTTCTCATTTTGATTATCAATTGAATTTTACATTAATTCTTTGACATTATAAACACAAAACTGAATTGTGTTTTCAAAATCTTCAACTTTATCGTAGAAGTCAAACTGTGTGGCTGGCAAAATAATAGTTCTAGAAAGATGAATACATATTCATACTCTATTAAACAAACCCAAACAAACTAAAAATGATGTAGCTGCTTGTTATGTTTCTTAGGGGTTTTTGTTGTTGTTGTTATGGTAACATTTGCCAAGATTGTTAAGAAGGTTGGCTGGCTTGCCTGCCCACTGAGGACATGTATATCAACAAAAGTGAAGTGTCTGTGCCCACAGAGTAGGCATAGCCAAGGTTGTAGAGTTTCTTTCTGGCAATGTCAACAGAACTATATTGAAACCATAATTTTACATGATTTCTAAAAATCTCACAATTTTCACTGAAAAGTACACTGGTAAATATTATTATCTCGTGATGGCTCACAATAAAGGTGGTTGACCTGAGAGAACATGTTATTCTTACACCTTGTTAGAGGATGCAACTGAAATCTATAGATTTTAAAATCAAGTTGGCAACTCAGTAAAAATGGAAACATGAAAAGGATGTCAGAATTAAGTGGTCAGGGACACCTGGGTGGCACAGTGTTTGAGCATCTGCCTTTGGCTCAGATAGTGACCCCAGAGTCCTGGGATCGAGTCCCATATTGGATTCCTCGCAGGGAGCCTACTTCTCCCTCTGCCTGTGTCTCTGCCTCTCTCTATCTCTCATGAATAAATAAATAAAACCTTAAAAAAAAAGAATTAAATGGTCACCGATGAAAAGCTACAATTAGAAAAGAATTTTACTTTTTTATAATGATTCTCAATGTTTTTATGTTTATCTCTCTAAATATTAGAGATTCTACGGGAGACCAAATTTGAAGAAAAAAAGTGAACATGACAAACTCTGGAAAGTTATGTCCCAGAATTTCTTGGCCCTGGTAGTATAGAATGATAACCTATCCTTTTATAGTTGTGTAAACAATATGATTAGAAAAGTCCCAGAAACATTTTCTCAGGGGAAAAAAAAATCATTCTTACAGTAAATATTAAGAGAGTGCCCACTAGGTGCCAGGTAATTTTTGAGGCACTGGGGATATTTCCACCTTGAAAGCAAACTGAAATCCCTGCTCTCATGGAGCTAATATTCTTTTGGGAAAAGACACAGAATAAAAGAGCAACCTGGCACATTATATGAACTATTAAAGTGACTGGAAAAAAAATAAACCAGAGAAGTGTGGTGGGATAGACGAGTGGCGGGGGGGCGGTGCAAGGAGGCTGTCCATGCAACAGTAACATGCGGCAGTACCCCTGCAGGGGTGAGAGAAGCTAGCACAGGGCTACAGAAAACAGTGTTCTGGTACCTAGTGCAGTCCCTGGCATGAAGAACTAGTCATTTTCAGTAAACACTAAATGAAAGTTACTCAGTAGTTGTTACATGCATACAATATTAATATTGGATCCTAGAGAACATATACTCCAACACTTTTATTACCCAATGAGAAAGCAGAAGTAGAGTGCCTAACCAACTCTGTATGATATGTGGTATGTTGGTTGGATATGCAAATAAAACATAATTTATTTTTTCTTTCTTCCCTGGAAAAAAAAAAAAGCATGATTTAGATGAGTGTATGAAAAGCAGCTGAGGCATGGCTTGCCCAAAAGAGAGAGCAAAATGGACCAACACAAATATTAATACTTATGGTTACCACAATGACAAGACACCCATTCCATTCACTACCCCTTCTGTTTTATAATCTGCCTTTTTAATTCAATATATGTAATGGAGCTTCTGTGTCAATGAATGCAAATGAACGTAGATTCATAGTAATCATTTTAATGACAAGTATTGCTATATTGATGTACCATAATATAGTTAACTGATCCTTTATTAATTGAAATTAGGTTCTTTCTGGTTTTGCAAAATAATAAAAATAACATTGCAAAGGCCATCCTTGCATTCTTTTGCAATGCACTGATTATTTTCTAAGGACACATACTGAGAAATGGAATTGCTCAGTAAAGATTTTGTATATTTTAATTTTTAATACACAATAGCAGACTATTCTCCATAAAAGTTATGTCAATTTGATTCCACATACACAGATCATAAGACTACCAGCCACCAGCAACAGCAACTATCTTAATTTTGTCTCTACATGCAAAAACTTTAATTTTTCACCTTAATTCTTTTTCTCCTTCATTATGGAATATTTCAAACATACTTAGTTTTTAATGGTAAATAAACATGAATAACACACAACTTTCAAAACCTCATTGCCAGTGTCATCTATCAGTATAAATGTGTGTTTATTTTTTCTAAACCATTTGTAAGTGAATTAGAGAAATAATATAATTCGCAGCTAAAATTTCAAGAAGGTCCTATCCTAACAACATCTTCCCTACCTTAAAGTTTTAGCATCTATTAATTATCCTTGCCTAAAATAATTATTTTATTGGGAGTTAGAGTAAACAAAATTAAAAAAACCACTACATTCATTGACTGAATTCTTTAATAAAGAGAGCTTCCTCTCATCACCTAGGGGCTCAGTTATCCTACAGAAAAGCAGAGTAAGTTTAATCTATTCCCTTTAACCACTAATTTGTTGAGTAAGAAGTTACTATACTGGTTATTTCCAGTGGAAGAGGAAATTTTTCTTCTCTTTCATTTTCATTCTTCCTCAGTATTTAAAATCCTGTGTAATTAGATCTATCAATTATTTTCTTTATGATTTTGATCTTTTACTTATGCTTAGAATAGCCATCCACACCCCCAGATAGTAAAACTTGAATATTTCTTTTGTTCTCTTATAATATACTTTGCTGGGCAGCCCTGGTGGCTCAGTGGTTTAGTGCCGCCTGCAGCCCAGGGTGTGATCCTGGAGACCCTGGATCGAGTCCCACATGGGGCTCTCAGAATGGAGCCTGCTTCTCTCTCTGCCTGTGTCTCTGCCTCTCTCTCTCCTCTCTGTGTATTCTCATGAATAAATAAATAAAAATCTTTAAAAAATATATACTTTGCTTATACTTAAATATGTTAATTACCTGAATTGTCTATAAGAAGGAAGTAGAGATCCAGCTTTTTTATGGTCATTCTGTGATAGTATACTAAAATTTAAAAAAATATTAAGTATGGTGGATCTGTTTCCTCAGGCAATGGACATAAAAGCAAAACTGAATATTGCAACTACATCAAACTAAAAAGCTTTTGTACAACAAAGGGAACTATCAATAAAATAAAAAGACAACCTACTAAATAAGAAAAAACCACGTCTGATAAGGGATTAATAACAAAATATTTAAAGAATACAATTCAGGGATCCCTGGGTGGCGCAGCGGTTTGGCGCCTGCCTTTGGCCCAGGGCGCGATCCTGGAGATCCGGGATCGAATCCCGCATCGGGCTCCCGGTGCATGGAGCCTGCTTCTCCCTCTGCCTGTCTCTCTTTCTCTCCCTCTCTCTGTGACTATCATAAATAAATAAAAAAAAAATTAAAAAAAAAGAATACAATTCAACACTGAAGCCCACAAATAATCTGATTAAAAATAGGCACAGTACCTGAAAAAGGATATTTCCAAAGATATCCGGATGGCCAAGAGACACATGAAAAGATTTTCAACATCACCTACCACCAGAGAGATGCAAGTCGAAACCACAATGACATGTAACCTCATATCAGTCATAATATCCTAAATTTTGATATGTAGTTATATAGTTATATATAGATATATTTATTTAGCCTATCTAATTTATTCCATTTATCTGTCCATACTTGCACGATTCTTGTTTTCTTTTCTTTTCTTTTCTTTTCTTTTTTTTTAGAGAAGGAGAGAGCAGGGGTACGAGCAGAGAAAGAGGGAGAGAGAGAATCTTAAGTAGGCTCCATACCCAGTGAGAAGCCGAACATGGGGTCAGCCTCATAACCCTGAGATCATGACCTGAAGTGAAATCAAGAGTCAGACATTTAACCCACTGAGCCACCTAGGTGCTCCTAATTGTTTGTTTTTAATAGTATGGGTAGGAGCTCTAAAGACTGAACAATAATCTGCCAATTGGATACCCTTTAATTGTATAAAATAATTTGTTGTTGCCTGATTAAGAGGCATTTATATAATTTGACTTAGATTATGTATTTTTCAAAAATGTTTATAATTGGTTTCAAAAGAAAGAAAATTCTGCAACCAGAGACACGAAAACTATTGTAAAAAAGACCAAGTGGAAAAGCTAGACTTGAAAACTGCAGTATGAGAAAGGAAGAATTTATTAGATGGGCTTAACAACAAACTGAAATTAGTAGAGAAAGGAATATATGAATTTAAAGAAAAGGCATCCAAACTGAAACATAAGGAGAAAAAATGAAAAAATAAGAGTTCAATGTCTGTGGAATATTATTAAATAAAACAGCATGTGCAAATTGGAATTTCAGGAAAAAAAGAGGGAAAGAGAGAATGAGACCAAAGAATATATGCAAAGACAATGACTGAAGTCTTTCTAAAATTGATGGAAGACATTAATCCATAGGTCTGAGAAGCTCAGTGAACCCTAAACAGAAAAAAATACAAAGAAAACTACACCTTAAGCATTTCATAATCAAACTGCTGAAATCCAAAGCTAAGAAGCAGGTCTTAAAGCCAGCTAAAGAAAAGACACATCGGGTATAGGGAATTAAAATAAAAACAAAATCTGACTTCTCACAATAAACAATGAAAACAAAAAGACAAGAAAATGGCATTTATAATGTGCTGGAATAAAAATGCTGTTCATCTAGACTTCTAAACCAAGTAAAAATATCTTTCAAAAATAATGATACAGCCCCTTCCCTGTGCCCCCGGAATAATTCAGCCCCAAAATCATTATGTGTGGGAGAACAATGTAGGGACCACAGTAGAAGGTAAAGTGCTTTAGTGGCCCTGCATGGGGTATTAAAGCCCAAGAAGATGAAGAAGGAATCTCTACATGCAGGATAAAGCAGGAATGTGGTATCCAGTTCTAAATCAGAGCAGCCCCTAGGAGTACAACTCAAGTGGGGAGGTGGAACCCTTGCAAAAAGAGAGCCCCTCGAGAATCAGCCTGTTGTGTAATGATGAGCCTGAACAGGGTGCGAAGTCTGGCTCGGGAAATAAGAGACTAAGCAGTATGAAGAGTGAAAGGGAAAGGTGGTCCAGCATGGGGTACCAGAGCTTGAATAGGATAAAGACAGCATAGCATGCAGGCACCTGGGCATTCTGGCATGTTGAATCAGAGCCAAAGCAGAATGAGAACAGCATCTGCAAAGGGGACAGGATAGGGGTGAACATGGAGGACAGGTTATATACAGGGAGGGAAGTCTGATAAGTATAGATGGGAATCAGTTTCTTATTGTCAATGGAAGAAATTACAAATACTGACAGAAAACTAGAAACAAATTTATAACTGTAGTGAACAATTTTAGCACCTCTTTCTCAGGGGTAATAGAATAGGAAAAAAAATTGTAAAGATACAGAAGACTGAACAACACACTTAACCAACATGACCTAATCAACATTTTAAAAACACTACAACTGCAGAATGCACATGCAAAATCCCATGCAAAGAGAATATTTACAAAAATGGACCACATGGCCAGACCATAAAGCTAAATGTGGAAAAGTTAAAATCTCAGTGAATATCATCTCTGACATGGTCTTAAATTACAAATCAAGCATGATATGGTTTCTGGAAAATACTCAAATTTTTGGAAATTAAGCAACACCTGTAAATAACCCTTGGGCCAAAGGGAAGTCACAAAGAAATTCAGGAAATATTTTGAATCAAACAAAAAGAAACCGTATTTGTGGGATGTGCTAAAATGGTACTGAGAGGGAAATATATAATAGCTTTAAATGCCCACAGTGGCAAAGAATGGACCTGTAATGTAAACTATCACAGCTTTTACTTCAAGAGAGCAGAAAAAGCAAAAACTTAAACCTGAGATGAGTAAAATAAAATAATAAAAAGAAGATGAATAATACTGATAATCCACTAAAGTAACAGTTGACAAACTTCTTATGAAAGGAGACAACAGTGAGTATTGTAGGCTTTGGAGGCAGCATATGATCTCTGTTGCATAGTCTTTGTTTTGTAAATATTTAACATGTAAAAACCATTTTTAACTCACATGTTATTAAAAATGGTCCTTGAGCTGCATCAGGGACTGATAAAAAAAGAGACACAAAAAGAGAGAGAACACATATTACTATCATTACAGAACGTACAACTGATAAAACGATAAAAATAATAATACAAGGACATTATAAATAACTTTGTGCCAATTAACTGAACTTAAATGAAAACAAATATATTGAGAGAAACAAATGACATAATTGGTCCAAAAAGACATGGAAAATCTAAACAGTACCATATTTATTAAAGACACATAATTACCTTTAACACCATCAGATACAAATAAATCATCATCAACAAAAGTCCTTTCCACAAAGAACTCCAAGTCCAGATGGTTTTGCTGGTGAATTCTATCAAACATTTAAGATATAATCCTACACAAATTCTATTTGAAAACAGAAAGGAAAGATGATCTTTTGACTTGTTTATAGGGCCAGCATAATCCATATGCTAAAACTCGACAAAAATATTACAAGAAGAATATAAACCAACATACCTCATCAATATAAACATAGAATATGAAACACCAGCTAATAAAATCCAAGAATAAATGAAAAGGGTAATATAACATGCTCAGTGATTTTACCCAAAAAATGGAAGGTTGACTCAATCTTTGACTCAACCTTCAAAAATCAATTCATGAAATTCACCTTGTTGTTAATAGAACAAAGAAAATTTATCTGATACTCTCAAAAGCTGTAGAAAAAGCATTTTACAAAATTCAAAACCTATTTATGATTTAAAAAACAAACTCCAAAACAAACTGGGAATAAATGAACTTCCTCAATCTGATAAAGGGCATCCACAAAAAACCTACAACTAGTAGCATACATAACAGTAAGAAATGGAATGTTTTCTCCCCAAGTTCAGGACAGCACACAGATGTATGTGCTCACCTCACTGTAACAGAGGTCCTGGCCTGTTCAACAAAGGAAAAGAAATAAAAAGCATAAAGATTGGGGGAAAAGAGTAAATTCTCATTATTTGCAGATAACATAATTCTATATGTAAAAAACCCTTAAAAAATCTATAAAAATTTATTAGAAAGAATAAAGTTAACAAGGTTGTAAGAATACTCAAAGATATACTTGAATATATACAACTATATTAAACAGTCACTGAAATTAAAGAAGACCTAAATAAATGGAGACATATGCCATATTAGTGGATTGGCAGTCTCAATATTATTAGGATTTCCACTCTCCCAAATTGACTAGATAGGTTCCTAACAACATTTATTAAGTGTTAAAATAACCTATTATTTTGAACAAAAAAAGTCAGACAAAACAAATACATACTATGCTTCCATTTGTTTCCAAGTAGAGACAGGACTGAGCTATACAAGGAGGCATTCTCAAGAATTATGAAAACAAAAGCAAGATATGAAATGCCATAAAAGGCAAGAGAAGGGAGCTCCCCGGAGTGAAGAGAGGTGGCAGTGGATACCTTGCGGTAAGGAGGAATAGCCAGGGAGTTTTTAGGGTAATGACAATATTCTTGGCTTGGGTTGCAGTTATAGGAGTCTTCCCTTTTCAGTACATTACAAATATGTACATTTGCATCATGTACTTTCCTTTATACATATTACATTCCTCAAAATAAATGTTTGAAAATGCGTTTTAATTTCCATACACAGATATATATTCTTTCTATCACAAGAAATGGTACTGAACAGCTCATTTAATTCAGTGTTAAACTAAGCACACATCACAACTGGATAAAATATATAATATGAATAAATAGAATCCACATCATCTTCAAATCAAAAATCCCTACAGCTTGTTTTAAAATGAGAAAATGAAGATTCAGAAGATGAAATTATTCACGTAATTACTTTGCATTTGTCATTTGTTATCAGGCAAATCCATGTGCTTTTAAAAGTATGTAGATGAGAAACAACAAAAAAGAAAACGTGAAAAGCAGGAAAAATGTTCTTAGTGATACAAATATATAAAACATACTCTATTTTACGTCTTGCATAAACCCTAAAAGGTCAAAAGACTGGTTCTGTGGTAAAAGAAATATTTGGGCAGCCACAAAGAGATTAAATCTCTTTTGTATACAAACAAGCGTAGCTTTACTTTTTCCCCTCTTTTAAAAAGAACAAATAAACCCAATGTAAAAATAAGAAAAAACTATGTAAATGCAACATAATTATGTTTAAACCACAGAAGACAGGAAATTTAGAGTTACAGATTCCATGGTAAGTTTTAATTCTATCCTTGTGTACATGTTTTATAAAAAGAGTCTTTCATTACATGATCACATAACACTATACCATGTAACAATCAGTTCAGCAAATGTTTATTTTACAATGTGTGGAAGGAAAATATTTTATAGAATAAATTACAGGAAATTAGTACATTATTTAGGTAGATTGCTCCTTAAAATTTCTGAAAGTCTTGGGTATTTACTGAATATTAATAGAAACACTCTTTTCTTATCTTCTAAAGAAAATGAAATTTAACTCTTATGGGTAAGCACTTATATTTGAAAGTCGACCTTTAGATTTTAAGGTTATTTTGAAGTAATGAAAAATAATTCATTATTAGGACATTAGGATTTTAGCAGGTTTTGAATTCTGTATGCCAGGCATTTCATATAAAAGAACAGTAGAGACTGAAGTAAATCATGAAAACCCATGAGTTCATAATAAATCCCCAAAATAGCCCTTACTGTCACTACTGGAGTTTGCTAGGGCTCCTAACAATTCAGATATCTGAAATTTGACTTTTTTTCGAAGAAAGGAAAGGCATTTATCCTTCTGCCTTTCCTGTATTAATTCTATTTCAGTTTAACCAAATAGTTAGCAATCAACTATGAGATAAACCTATAAAAATATTGTTTTCTAAAGACCCCTCTTCCCTCAAAATCTCAAGGCCTCCAGAAAAAAAGATCAAATGACTTACAAAGATAAAAGAATTAGACTAGAATCAGACTTCCAAGAAAAAAAAAAAAGCTATGAAGCAAGTAAAAAATGGTGCATTTTTTTTTTACTTCAGTGAATAAAGTGGGAATAAAAGATTTTATATCTAGCAAGGCTGTCCTCTGAGTATTCATAGGAAAATAGCTTCAGTGGGTATTCACATGTGTGTCTGCACAGCAAAGGAAATAGTTACACAAAGAGGCAATCTATGGAATAGGAGAAAATATTTGTGAACCATAAACTGAGGAGTTAAAAATCAAAATATATAAGGAGTTCATATAAGTCAGTAGCAATCAAACAAACACCTTTATTTAAAAAATGGGCAAAGGAACAGACATTTCTTCAGAAAAGACCTACAAATGGACAACAGGTATATAAAACCAGCTCAACATCACTAATCATCAGGAAAATGCATATCAAAGCTATAATGAACTATTGCCTCACTCCTTAAAAAATCTATTCCCCAAAAGACAGGAGATAAAAAATGTTTGCAAGGATGTGGAGAAAAGACAACCCTTGCACGATGTTGGTGGGAATGTAAGTTGGTACAGTAATTATGGAAAACAATATAAAGGTTCCCCCCAAAATGAAAAATAAACTATTGTATGATCCAGCAATCCAACTTTTGGGTATATATGCAAAGGAAGGAAATTCAGTATCTCAAAGAGATACTTGCACTCTCACATTCATTACAGCATTATTCATAATAGTCAGGATATGGAAACAACCTAGGTGTCCATCAGTAGATGAGTAGAAATTGTGAGTATATATATAAATAATGGAATGTTATTTGGCCTTAAAAAAGAAATACTGCTATTTGTGATATGGATGGATTTGGAAGACATTATGCTAAGTGAAATAAGCCTGACACAGAAAGACAAATATTGCATGATATCACTTATATGTGGAATCTAAAAAAGTTGAACTTGGATGTCCATTGATAGATAAATGGAAGAGATGTGGTATATATGTACAATGGAATACTATTCAGACATAAAAAGAATGAAATCTTGCCATTTGCAACAACATGGATGGAGTTAAAGGGAATAATGCTAAGCAAAATAAGAGAAATAAAAATACCATATGATTTCACTCATATGTGGAATTTCAGAAACAAATGAACAAAGGGTAAAAAAAGAGAGACAAACCAAGAAACAGACTCTTACCCATAGGGAATAATAGATGGTTACCAGAGAGGAAGTGGAAGGGGGGATGGGTAAAATAGGTAATGTGGATTAAAGAGTACACTTATGTGATGAGCATTGAATAATGTATAGAAGTGTTGAATCACTATATTGTACACCTGAAACTAATATAACACTCTAGGTCAACTATACTGGAACTAAAAAACTTTTTTACAAAGTTGAACTTAGAGAAACAGAATGTAATGGTGGTCACCAGGGCTAGGTGGAGGAAATGGGTCAAATGTACAATGTTTCAGTTTTAAAGTACCTAAGTTCCAGAGATCTAGGGTACAGAACAGTAACTAGACTAATAATAATGTATACTGATATCTTGAGTGTTCTTATCATACACCCAAATAAATGAATAACTGTGTGAGGTAATACACTAATTAGCTTGATTGTGGAATTATTACACAAGGTACATTATATCAAACACAACGTTGTATACCTTAAATATACACAATTTTAAAACTGTCAATCATATCTCTAAAAATTAGAAAAAAGTAAAACATTTGAAACCTTATGGAATTCTGCACCCATGAATCCTTTATGAAGATTTTACTACAGGATGAATTCCAAACAATTAAAATATGATAAAAACTTCAGCAAAAACTGATTAGTGTGTGTACACGTGTGTATGTACACATATATATGACTAAACAAGAACACAATAATGTTCAAATATTATATGTTTTGACAAAGTAGAAATAATGCACTAAAAAATGGGAGGTAAAGGGGCACCTGTGTGGCTTAGCCAGTTAATCATCTGACTCTTGAATTAAGCTCAGATCTTGATCTCAGGGTCATGAGCCTACTTTAAAAAAAAAAAAAGGTAAAGGGAAGGAAAAGAAAGAGGGAAAGAAAAAACAGAATACACTTACTATTATATAGAGAATAAATAGGAGTTAAAAGATAACCAGTAAAAACTGAGGAACTAAGCAGCAAAATATGACATAACAGAAAGGAAAAAGAGGGCAGTAGAAAAATGTACAGGTACAGGACAATGACTAGAATAAAACAAGAATGCAAAGCTTTCTAAGTAACAACAAAAACTAGCAAAGACTACAAATCTTTTTTTTTTTTAATTTTTTATTCATTTATGATAGTCAGAGAGAGAGAGAGGCAGAGACATAGGCAGAGGGAGAAGCAGGCTCCATGCACCGGGAGCCCGAAGTGGGATTCGATCCCGGATCTCCAGGATCGCGCCCTGGGCCAAAGGCAGGTGCCAAACCGCTGCGCCACCCAGGGATCCCTACAAATCTTTTTGAAAAGCAGCAGCAAATATAATAAAATATGATTATGAAATATTATTACATTGTTGAGACCAAATGTATCAGTCATATCAACAAGTGTGACTGCATTCAATTCATTAAAAGAACAAGTATCCTGGGTGCCTGGGGTGGCTCAGGTGGTTAAGTGTCCAAAACTTGATTTTGGCTCAGATCATGATCTCAGAGTTGTGAGTCAGGCCCCCACTGGGCATAGAGTCTGCTAAAGATTCTCCCTCTCACTCTGTCTCACACCCCACTCTCTCTCACTGAAAAAAAGAGAAGAAGAGCAAATATTCTTAATTTGGCTTGCAAAGCAAGACCCATCTATATACTATTTTAAAAGGGAATACTTAAAAGAAAATTATTCAAAAAAGGCTAAAAATAAAGGGTAGGCCAAGATATCCCAAGAAAATGCAAAAAATAAGAAAGCAGGAGTAAAGATTCTGATATCAGACAAAGTAGAAATCAAGCCCAAATTCATTAAACAAAGCAGAGAATAGCCCTTGTAATATTAAAAGCCAAAATTAACGACTATTAAAAACATTTATGTGCCAAACTATATAGAACTTGCCTTTAAGAAGTAAAAACTATATAAGATGTAAGAAGATACAGATAGAAGCACACTACTGATAAAAGGCTTTATTATACTATTTTTAGTATAACACAGCTTAAGTGTACAAACAACGCTAAGTAGAGATAAAAGCTAAGTAACATAATATACATCAAACTCTACATTCTGTTGACATAGAATACATTTTCATCCCAAGATGCTGTGCAAAAATTTACTTTGTATAAGCTTGTAAAAAATCACTAACTTCCATAAAAAGTAGAAATTGAAAAATTAGCCCAGACCAAAACATAGTACAAGCTTCTCCTGCTACCCAAAATTAAAGTGTTCCTATGAAACTTTTCATTAGCCAAAAGGGAATAGAGCAAGGACACATCTTAGGACACATCTTGCTAATGGATGCACAATATTGAGATAAAACACAGATGCTCACAAGACATAGTTCAAAGCTATGGTGGCTTGATGCTGAGAGCAGTACCCAGGAAAGGAGCTTGACACTGCCACTCTCACTGCTTGGAATGCACACTACCTCTGTAAGGGCTCACTGAGAAATGAATGCTGAATGCTATTTTTGCTTTTTGCCTTTTT
The DNA here is from genome assembly GCF_048164855.1 of Canis lupus baileyi. Taxonomy (NCBI): domain Eukaryota; kingdom Metazoa; phylum Chordata; class Mammalia; order Carnivora; family Canidae; genus Canis; species Canis lupus. Next base: position 59,069 of record NW_027326425.1, on the reverse strand, counting down.
TCCATAAAAGCAAAAATCTTGGGATCCCTGGGTGGCTCAGCAGTTTGGTGCCTGCCTTTGGCCCAGGGCATGATCCTGGAGTCCCGGGATTGAGTCCCACATCGGGCTCCCTGCGTGGAGCCTGCTCCTCCCTCTGCCAGTGTCTCTCCCTCTCTCTCTCTCTCTCTCTCTCTCTCTCTCTCTCTCTCTGTCTCTCTCTGTCTCTGTCTCTCTCTCTCTCTCTCTCTCCGTCTGTCTCTCATTAATAAATAAATAAAATCTTTAAAAAAAGCAAAAATCTTCAGATTTCTTTTGGTTAGTGAGAACAGGTACTAATGTAGATCTTTCAAAAACATGATGTGGCATAATGTTAACTTTCAAAAAGTGGGTGATGCCTTTATATTGAGAAATAGCTAACAAAACAAAAAATTAAAAAGTTCTTCCTTGTAGAATAACAAAAAAAATCTATTAAACAATTCCTGGGCTAAAAGGAAAATAAAAACTGATATAAAAGGATTTCCAAAAAATGATGATAATGAAATCACTACGTATCAACTATACAAGAGATATTTAAATCATGTCAGAGGAAAATTCATGCACAAATTACTTTTATTATTTAAACAGTAATGAAACTAAATAACTTCCTAGCTCAAAATATTAGAAAAAAAGTTACAAAATACACCAAAAGAAAGCAACAAGGAATTAATAAAGATAAAAAAAAATAATTTGTGAGAGAAAGAGTGAGAGATCACAGAGGCAGAGGGAGAGGGAAAAGCAGACTCGCTGCTAAGCAAAGAGCCTGATGTGGGGATTGATTCCAGAACCCCAGATCATGACCTTCCCCAGATCATGACCAGATGCTTAAAACTGAGCCACCCAGGCACCCTGGGTTTTTTTTAGAATTAAACAATTTAAAAAAATCAAAATAGAATAACCAGATAATTTGATCAGGAAAATACTAGATGAAAGCTCACATATACCAAAAAATATATATACACCAAATATATATATATATATATATATATATACACACACAAATATATATATATACCATTAAAAAGACAAAATTTAAAAATCATAAGATATGACTTTGTAGACCACTTACTCAAATAAATTCTGTCATACAATGAAATTGAACATTTTACAAGGAGATGCAGATTGCCATAAATGACCATTAGAGTAGGGAGGATAAAGAGATTCTATAGAAGAACTAGAGAAAGCTAATAAGGAACTAATAACACACACACATAGTAGGGCCATTTGATTGCACAGTAGACTTCTATTGAACCTTTAAAGTCTAGGTGGTCTCATTGATCAATAAATCATTCCAGAGTAAAGAAATGAAAGAAGACTTAATTCCTTTTGTGAAGCAGGTACAACATTGATACCTAGACTTGACAGAAAAGAAAAAAAAAAAAAAAGAAACAAGCCAATGACCGTCACTCATTTCATTAAAAAGAAAATAAAATATTAGGAAACAAAAGCAGATACTACACTAAGAAAACAGTACATTATAACCAAATGAAACAATTTCTGGAATGCAAGGTTGGTTCAGTGTTTAGAAACCCGCTTAAGGCCATATGAGCACATAAAAGGGAAAAATCATAATGATTATTTCCATAAATGTTCGAACACTCTGACAAAAATTAAATACTTTTCTGATTAAAAACAACACTTTAAAATAGAAATTGATTTTTAATTTAATTTGAATTTTAAGATGATAAAATATATAATTTAGTTCTCAAGATGTTATTTTACTTGCTATAAAAATACTAGAGGCACTTCCACTAAAATCAGGAAAAAAGGCAAAGAAGACCACTAACTATACAACTATCCAGTATTATGCTAGGAAATTAGTTAATGAAATCAGACAAGAGAAATCAATTTAAAGAACTTCTAAAGAAGAGATAAAATTTTCTCTGGAATACCCTAGGGCAGAAGTCGGCAAATTTTTCTGTAAACAGGTAGATAGTATTTTAGTTTTGTGGGTCATTCAGTCTCTGTTGCAACTATTCAACCCTGCCATTGTAGCCAAAAAGCAGCCAAAGACAGTAATAAATAAATGAGTGTGACTGTGTTCCAATAAAACTTTATTTATAAAGAAAGGGTTTGGACCATGGGCTACAGTGTGTCAACCACTGTGCTTAGACAGTTAATAATAAAATGAACTCAAATAATGAGAGCATTCTGTAAGATAGCTCCATATAGAATTAATATATAAAATTTAATAGTGTTCATAGAGACAATTAATTGAGGGACATAATGGCAGGAAAAAAACCATATATAACATCAACAAAGAAGATGAAATACTTAGGAATGACCTGAACAAAAATGCACAAAATCCACATTAAGGAAACTTTACTCTTCAAAGTGAAAAATCTACACTTCAACAAAGAGTCCTATAATTTCACTGTGGTTATGGAGGATGTTAAGGGAAGCTGGATAAAGGGTATATGGGAAATCTCTCTATTTTTGCAACTTTTCCATAAGTCTGGTGCTACTATAAAAGTTAGGTGATCCCTGGATGGCTCAGTGGTTTAGCGCCTGCCTTTGGCCCAGGACGTGATCTTGGAGTCCCGGGATCAAATCCCTCGTTGGGCTCCCTGTGTGGAGCCTGTTTCTCCCTCTGCCTATGTCTCTGCCTCTCTCTCTCTCTCTCTCTCTCTCTCTCTGTCTCTATGAATAATAAATAAGTCTTAAAAAAAAGTTTAAAAAATGTTTTTAAAAAGTTAAGATCCTGACGTAGAAAATAAATCATGGATATTTATTAAGTTTTAAGCTTCTATGCTTTTTATTTTGGATTTTTACAGTCTTTTAATAGAAAATTACATTTCGCAAACTGCAAGTGTTTTTTTGCAATGTTGGTGTGATTTCATATACCTGAAAGCCAGATTACTTCCAGATGAATTTTGTACATTTCAAGTAGATATTAAGTCAACAAGAAGAGAAAATTCAGCACAAAAAATCTACTTTTTCACGAACTTTGTATGTCAGAATGCTGTTCCATTTTAGCTCCTGGGCAAGGGCATAATTAATATGAAATAATTCATATTGAGTTTCTAAAAGCAGTCATCTGAAGTACTGAAAAAAGCCAATAGAGTTTTATGAAATCATTGGTTTCTCAAAAATCATTTTTGATTCAGTAGCCAAATTGTTATTATTAAGATGTTTCTGATTCTTATTTAAAAGGGAGAACTGCTTATGCATTCTATTGCACAAAGTTCATAAAACTGTGCTATGAGTATATGTTTATCCTGCTATGTGACCTAAGCCTTAGCCACAGCCACAGCCACAGACAAATCACTAAAACATAAAACTGCTAGTCATTAAAATAATGAATTATATCAGACTCACATGCGGGAGAGATATTTGTTTGTCATTTCCTTACCATTTACCTGAAAGCTCAAAGATGCAATAAATCCTACAAATCTAGCAAGAACAGCCATGCCTGAAATATGATGCCAAGAGCAATGCTGTTTGGATTCTTACCAAGTTCAAAACACTGTTTTCTGAAACCACCTTAGTGCGTTTATAAAAACATTTGTGGGAAAACCGTATTTAAGAGTACAAAAGGATCCATCAACCCCTTGTTGCACAAGGAAGGACAATTTTGTCTTTATCTTATGAGGCCTTCTCAGAGAATGTGACAGTTTTGAACTCTTTTGCTCTTTTAAATGTTCTCTTTCCTTTCTTTCTTTCTTTTTTTTCAATAACTCATTTAATTTCCCTCACAACTCTTGCTGATTCTTCTGTTTCTTTATAGGTACTTCCTGTACATTGCTTCTCCCTGAAAGATCAGGTTCAAGTAGGATCCTGTTCATTCTGCTTTCATCCTCACAATCTCTCATGTATAGCTATGACTTCAGTTACCAAATATTATGACACTATGTCTAACCTGCATCTCTATCCTGAGCTTTAGACACGACTAAATCCAATAACTGGTCGCCATCAGCACATGAACATGCCATGGGAACCTCAGTGTCCACCCAACTGTAACCGAATTCACCATCCATTCCATAAGAAATGTTTGTTGGGTGTCTACCCTGAGCCTTGGACTGTGTTAGGTACTATAATGATGAACAAGTTGATTTCATTCCTCCCCTAGTCAAGTTCCTTCTTCCTTCACTAGTACTGTACCTATATCCCCCATGTCAGTAAGTGGTGGTACCATTATCTATCTAGTTGCCAAAGTCAGAAACCTAAATATGCATATGATATCAAAGCAACATACTGTACATCTTACACTCACATAATGTGACACATCAAATTTATTCAATTAAAAAAAAGAATCCTAAATATTATCCATCACTACTCCTTCTTCTTTAGAACTCATGTTTAATCATTTACCGGGTTTTATTCATTCTTCCCCTTTATATCTCTTTAATCTGTCAATTTCTTTATTTTTTATTATATTATATTCCACTGGCTTAGTTTAAGCCACCTTCACCTCTGGCCTACAATGATCCCTTAACATGATCCTCTGTCTCATGTTATACTTAAAACCTTGTAACTTTCAGTCAACTTTCAAACAAAAAGTAAATGTATTAGCATGATGCAAAGGCCTGAATTGTAATTGCCTATTTACATATCAATGCCACAGCCTCCAAGCTTCTAATTGCAGGTGAGAGTTTAAAGTGAGTTATTCCCCATTTAGGGGCCACTTGTTCTCAACTTAAAGCAAATTAAATAGCATGATTAATTTGATGCAAAAGTAACATAGAAACAAGGAATTCATCTGTAGATGAGTACAGATACTAGACAGTCTGACTTTAATTTTCTATTTACGTATTATCATTTTAAATTGTTATTAATCGAACCCACTGCTACATGAACATTTACCCAGTACTTATTACATAAGTACTTTACACATATTAATTAACACAGTCATCACAACAATCCAATGAGATAGGTATCCTTACCATTCCCATTTTATATATGTTGTAACCAAGACATCAAGTAGTTTAATAATTTGCCAAAGGAAACATAGTTGGTAAGTGATAAGACTGGCATCCAAGCAATGGTTCCAGAATCTACGGTTTTTTAAAAGATTTATTTATTTATTTATTTGAGGGGGGAGAGGCAGAGGGAGAGAGAGAATCTCAAGCAGACTGCATGCTGACTGCGGGAAGCTGATGCAGGGCTCCATCTCAGGACCCTGCGATCATCACCGGAACGGAAACCAAGAATCAGATGCTTAACTGACTGAGCCACCCAGGCGCCCCAGAATAAAAGGGGATTGTGAAAGGTATTAAACAAGAACTTTAATTTTGTAATGATATGTATTTATCATATAGACTATATAGAAACATATAAAGAAGAAAATAAGAAGTGATCCCAAATCCTGTCTTTCAGAAATAATGATCATTGATAATTAATGTAAATGATTCTGGACATTTCTTTATGCCTAAAGCTAAACAGGATGGATAGACAGAGAAAATGAATGCATAGATGATAAACAGATAAGAGAAGGTTGTATACAGTATCTACTGATTCATTTATGTGAAAGAGGATAACTCACTTATCTTGTATTTGTTTTATTTTTATCAGATAGTTGTATTGTTAAATTATTATCATTAGTATCTATAAAATAGTATGATTCCTCCAATGATAACTCCTCCATTATTTCCTTAGTTTAATATTTAAAGAAACTCAATGGTCTCTACTGATACATTTTAGCCATATTTTGCTGTTGTATTTATTTATTCATGATAGACATAGAAAGAGACAGAGAGGCAGACACAGGAGAAGGCAGAAGCAGGCTCCATGCCGGAAGCCTGACATGGGACTCAATCCCAGGACTCCAGGATCGTGCCCTGGGCCAAAGGCAGGCACTAAACCGCTGAGCCACCCAGGGATCCCTAGTTCGCTGTTTTAAAATACTTTAATTTCTTGATTGACTTTCTGTAATTGGCAATTTTTTTCAAGAAGATCTAGTACTATGTTTACCGAATCCTTGCATGATTGAGAATGTGCTACTACCTTCACACTTGAAGAACAACTGGGCTGGATGTGAAATTCTTGGGTAATATTTTTTTTCTACCTCACAATGTTAATCTGTGGGATTTGATCCTTTAATTAATGTTTTTTGACCTTAAAAGAAGTTGTGGAGGAATATGAAGGCATTTTGTCCTCATGGTTTGTTCTTTTGCCTAGATATATTTGTTTTTTCCTTTACTTTTGAGATACAAGTAGATTTATCAGGATGCATTACTGTAGGCTATTCTGTATCAATATTACTAAGGTCTTGTTGGGTCTTTTGGTCTACAGAATCACATAAAATTTTTTTCTATTGTTATCTTTAATTAAGATCATATTCCACTGGTTCTAGCCTCTTCTTAAGGAATATCCATTATGTTTAAGTTGGGTCTCCTTGGGTTCCATATTTACCAATTTCCCTATTGTAATATTAATATATTCTTCATTTCATTTTACATTTCCTATATACCACTTGCCTGATGGTGTTTTTGGTTGTGTCTATCACACTTCTTTTGCATCTATTCAGACTTTAAGTTCAATAATTTTTTTATTTCTCTTCTGAGCTCTGACAACTAGTTTGTCATAACAACTTAAGTTGTCTTATAAAGTCTTTTTGTAAAATTTTATGTAATTTCTTTTGGCTCCTTTATTATGAGGGAGTATACTGTCTTAATAGCCTTGTGATTGTAGGGAAATTTTTTGTCTGAATCTATCTGTTTCTTTTTATGATGGAATTACCTCAAAATCCTACAAAAATCTGCTATTCTCTTTGCCTTGTGAACACATCTCTTTCATTCAGTTTTGAGCATTCAAACAGTCAATCTGGCTTACTCCAAATCTCTAAAAATTTATAGCTTCATTGTGTTGCAATCCAGCAGTCATAGTCTCTAGTATTCTTTTCACTCCAAGGGGTCTCCAACAGTCTGCTTGGGCTAGAAGACTGCTGTAGACAATATAAAATAACATGTACATATGACTTTTCGTTAGGCTCCACTTCTGGTGTTTTACGTGCAAAACTAGGTCTCTGATGGGAAATTCCTCACTTCTTCCAAGGCCTATTTACTCCCCTAGTCTCTGTTATGAAGAAAAAAAAAGGTTGGCTATACATTTCATGACCATGACACTTATTTGGGGGGAAATCTCGAGATATGAAGCAGCATGTGTTAGCTGTCAACATATTACACACAGGTCAGTAATTTACCTACATTTTTCAGGTGTGTTTTACATTTAAGATTTGGAACTGTGGCATTTCCTTGTTTGAGAGGACATACCTTTTTCCTACTTCTCTTTTTTTGTAGTTTTCATATTAACCAGAAGTCAAATGTTGCATAAAGCTATTCAAACTAGTACTGTATATTTACAAATAATGTTTGTTTATAGCCATTTCATTATCTACTCTAACATAGTAAAATTACTTGTCTGTCTCCTCAACTCAGTCAGAAAGTCCTTGAGGCTTGCTGTTTATTACTGAGTTGTTCTTTCATTACATTTTGTTGCTTCAAAACCTATGTTAAGATTCAGAATAAGAAAACTATATGGGGTCCCCAAGTGGCTCAGTCGGTTAAGCCTTAGATTGAGTCCTGCATTGGGCTCCCTCTCAGCAGGGAGCTTCCTTCTCCCTCTTCCTCTGCCTGTTGTTCCCTCTGCTTGTGTTCTCTCTGTCAAATAAATAAATCTTAATTAAAAAAAATGTAGCTGTTTTCTCTGGCTTTTCCTTGAATGGGTTCAACTGAAAAATCAATATAACAATTTGCCTAATATAGTTATATTAAAAAGAGTTTGAAGGCCTGTTGTAAAAGTAATGTAATGATGACATTTAAAAGTAATTTTTACAGGTCAACTAGATAACCTGGTAATGACTTATGTGGAAATCATTAAATCAGAGATACAGAATAGAAGGAGGGGCTTTGCAATAATGAATTCTAACCTATATGAATGGAATTCAATATATTTGTTATTTATTCTTGGAGCAGAACAGAAAACCCAGAAATAAATCCATACTTATGTGGTCAATTAGTTTTTGACAAAAGAGGAAAGAATATGCAATGGGAAAAGACAGTCTTTTCAACAAATGGTGTTGGGAAAACTGGACAGTTACATGCAAAAGAATGATACTGGACCACTTTCTTATACTATACATAAAAGTAAGCTCAAAATGGATGAAAGACCTAAATGTGAGACCTGAAACCATAAAAATCCTTTAAGAGGGACGTCTGGGTGGCTCAGCGGTTGAGCAGTCTGCCTTTGGCTCAGGGTGTGATCTCAGAGTCCTGTGATTGAATCCCACATCGGGCTTCTGGCATGGAGCCTGCTTCTCCCTCTGCCTGTGTCTCTGCCTCTCCCTCTCTCTCTGTGTGTGTATCTCTCATGAATAAATAAATAAAATATTTTTAAAAATCCTTGAAGAGTGTGCAGGCAGTAATTTCTGACACCGGCCATAGCAAAATCTTTCTAAGTATGTCTCCTGAGGCAAGGAGAACAAAAGCAAAAATAAACTATTGGGACTTAATAAAAATAAAAAGCTTTTGCATAGCAAAGGAACCAATCAACAAAACTAAAAGGCAACCACCCTAATGGGAGAAGATATTTGCAAATGACAGATCCACAATAAAAGGTTAGTATTCAAAATATATAAAGAACTTATACAACTCAACAGCCAAAAAAAATAATAACCCAATTTAAAAATAGGCAGAAGACATGAACAGACATTTCTTCAAAGAAGACATACAGATGGCCAACAAACACATGAAAACATGCTCAACATCACTTGGCATCAAGGAAATACAAATCAAAACCACAATGAGATATCACCTCACACCTGTCAGAATGGCTAAAATCAGTAACATGTGAAACAACAGGTGCTGGCAAGGATGTGGAGACAGGAACCCTCTTGCAGTGTTGGTGCGAATGCAAACTGGTGCAACTCTGCAGTATGGAGGTTCCTCAAAAAGTTAAAAATAGAGCTAACCCTATGATCCTGGAATCACACTACTGAGTATTTACTTCTAAAATACAGAAACACTAATTCAAAGTGATACATGAACCTTTATGTTTATTGCATTTACAATAGCCAAACTACTGGAAGAAGCCCAAGTGTACACACACACACACACACCCCGATACACACAATGGAATATTATTTAGCCATAAAAAGAATACAATTTTTACCATTTGCAATGACATGGATGGAGCTAAAGCATATAATGCTAAGTGAAATTAGAGAAAGACAAATATCATATTCTCACTCATGTAGAATTTAAGAAACGAAACAAATAATAAAGGAAAAAATACAGAGAGAGACAAACCAAGAAACAGACTCTTCACTATAGGGAAAAATTGATGGTTACTATATACATATATACATTATACACTCTACTTTCAAGATGAAGCTTGAGAGGTAGAAAGGGGCCAGGAGGCAAATGCTTTGAATACCAGGGTAAGGAACTTAGGTTGGGTTTTCAAAGCTTGAGAGGGCATTGATAGTTCTTTAGGCCAAGAAAACAACCCTATCAGACCTACAGTTTGGAAGAATAAATTTCAGTGCCATGCAGGGAGGTGTGGAAGGGGAGAGATGTGAGATGAGACCAAATAGGACCTGCTTCAATTGTCCAGGTAACAGATGCCAGAACCTCAACTAAAGGCAGAGAGCAGGAGGATACATTCAAAACAAGTTCAGAGGCAGCTGGTGTCATTGGCAGATGTGAGAGACAAAAAGTAAGCAAGAGCCAAAGATCAAAAGAAATACATAAACCCAATACTGACAAGTGTTTATCATGTGCTACTGAACACCATGTGTTTTTCCGAAAGAGAAATACAATAGAAAACTGTTTTATAAGCCCTTCTTTCCTTGAAGTTATCATGAGTACAGCTAGTGTTCCTTGGTGCCTGAAATCCCTGAGCCTAAGGTTCCAGAAGCCAAATCCAAAAAGAATTATAGAGGCTTTAGTACTTTTATTCCAGATATGCAGTGAGATGAGACTCACATTAACAGTGTTTCAGGGCTGTCTTAGAATTGCAGGCTTCCCATGAAGGAAGAGGACCTTCATGAACACAAATGAATCACAAAAGCCAGGAAAGTGAGAAGGAAGAGGGCACTACCAGAGACGACTGGCATAGGGTAAAAGCTTCTGGTACCAAATGGTAAAATAGATAGGAAATAATACATTTCCACAGGGTTTTATGTATGGCCCCAAAGTATGATGCTCTGTATACGTCCACGGGAATGGTGCTCCCTAGAGTTGTGCAGGATATATCCTTACACAGCAGCCCTGGGTGCCTGGTCATACATACTGAAGAGCTGAATGAAGGAGTGAATCAGAATGAAATGATATGGGAGATACATAGGAGAGTCATATGATTAAAAGATTATAGGTGTGACTCATGGATCCAATCAACCATCTTAATAAACACTGCTCTCCTGGACTGAAGTGGACAGAAAAAGATGAAATGAAGGAAGGTTGTCAGATCTCTGGGATTATATAGGATAGGCCAATAGAGCTAACCAATTGCCAAATAACTTGGTGTTCTTTCATACATAGCCAGGATTCATGGGTCTAGGAATCAGGGAATGGAAATGACTCACTATTACCCCTAGTGACTGATCCACTAGCAAATTTTTTGCTTCCTGTTCCTGTGACCTTATACTTTGCTGGTTTGGAGGTCTTTGTCCCACAGGGAGGAATGCTTCCACTAGGAGACACAACAGTGGTTACACTGAATTGAAAGTTAAACCTGCCTCCCAGGCACTCTGGCCTCCCCGTGCCTCTATATCAATAAGCAATGGAGGGAGTTACTATGTTGGCTGGGGTGACTGATCCCAATTATCAAGGGACTGCTACTCCACAATGGAGGTAAAGAAGACTATATCTGGAAAACAGGAGATCCCTCAGGGCATCTCTTAAGTATTACCATGCCCTGTGATTAAGGTAGATGGAAAACTGTAACAACCCACTCTAGGCAGGAATACTAATGGCCCAGACCTTCAGGAATGAAGGTTTGGGTTACCCCACCAGGTAAAGAACCACAACCAGCTAAAGTGCTTGCTGAAAGCAAAGGGAATATGGAATGGGTCATGAAAGAAGGTAGTTGTAAATACAAGCTATGACCACATGGCCGGTTACAGAATAAGTACTGTGATTGTCACAAATACTCCTTATTTTGTTATGGATTATGTGTGTGTGTGTGTGTGTGTTTCTTTTCTTCCCTCTTATCCTCTTATCATGTAAATGAGACATTAACTTTCTATCATAGTTTTTAAGTATGATGAACTTTACATCAGTGTATTTATAGAATATCAAGGAAAAGAATAAACATCATCCAAGAACTTTGCTTCCTCTTCTAAGAAAAGGGCTAAGTGCATTTTCAGTGGTACACTGGATAGTTGTATAGTGGTAGGCAGGAATATGGCCTTGTTATTATCTTTCTATGGAGATTAAGTATGGTTTAAGGAGATGCATGAGTGGGTACCAAGTTGACAAGGGGTGGATATGTGATGGTTAATGTTGATGTGTCAACTTAGCTGGGTTAAGGGATGCCCAGATACTTGATCAAAAAAAATTTTTTTGAGAGAGAGAGAGAGAGAGAGAGAGAGAGGGAGCATACATGCCAGCAGGGGGACCAGAGCAAGAGGGAGAATCTCAAGCAGGACCCATACTCAACATAGAGCCTGATGTGGGACTTGATCTCACAACCCTGAGATCATGACCTGAGCTGAGATCAAGAGTCAAGTGATCAACTAACTGCGCCACCCAGGCGCCCCTGCTCAAACATTGTTTTGCATATTTCTGTGAAGGTGTTTTCTGGGATGAGATTGATACTTAAATTGGTGGACTTTGAGTATAGCAGATAATCCTCCATGACTTAGTGGGCCTCATCCAATCAGAAGGCCTTAGTAGAAAAAAAGGCTGACTTCCTCTGAGCAAGAAGGAATTCTGCCAGCAAACTGCTTTTGACCTCAAAATGCCGCTCTTTCCTGAGTCTCCAGCCTGCAGCCTTGGGTCTTGCCAAGCCTCCGCAATCACCTGAACCAATTCCTTAAATCTATCCCCCCTACTCCTCCCACCTTTCTCATCCTGTTGGTTCTGGTTCTCCGGATAACCCTCATACAATATTTGGCCCATATGGATTCTTGCCTTTCTGCACACACACACACACACACACACACACACACACACACACACACACAATCATATTTCATGTAAATACATTTACATTTAATTTATACACAAATGTTTATATTTTTAAATATATATTTATGTATGTATATATAATCTCTATATAATCTTGCTATTGTTCTTACGTTGTACAACATTTAAGTCTTTTCTTCCTAATTAGACAAAAATTTGCTTAAGGAACAAGATCACAGCTTAAAATTCTTTGTCTCTTTCCCTTGTTAGTTCACAGCTAACTTGTTAGGTGCTTAAAATATGTTTGCTGAATTGAATTGAGAAACAAGGATATTGTGAGAATGCTACCTAGAACTACCTAGGGTCTCAGTTAGATAGATGGATAATTCTTCCTTAGGAAGCAGAGAAAAATTTTGTTGATTATATGAAGGTTTCCAGGTGGGATATTAATTACTGGGAATGTTAAGTCCTCCCAATATGCCCAGCCTCAGCCCTCCAGCTCATCCAAAGGAACAATGTGGCTCTGTAACTCATGACTGATAATCTTGTGGTTATTTATAAGTAAATCCATTTTACTTTTTCACCATTTATGCACGCCAATTCTAAGTGATGACACTATTCTATTATGACCTGAGCATTTCCCCTAACACTCTCAAATAAAATCTTTCAGTTGTGAAGCTACTTACATCATACTTTCAGGTTCTACTGCACAAGCACCAACTGCTTTTGTGACATTGACAAGAAGAGTTTGGTTTATTCCAACAAGGAGGTTTACGAGTGGTTGAAGGCCACCACATTTCCGGACAAGGACACGGTTTTCATATTCCTGACAACATTCTCCCAATGCACCAACCACATTCACAAGTACTTCTTCAGGCTGGTCAGTTAAAAGTCCCACCAAAGTTTCAATGGCTTTGTATTCTCGAAACCTAAGTTCATCACAAGAAAAAGAGATAGGGCGAGGGAAAGAGAGGAACGATATTACTTTTGGTATAAAATCAGCTGATAATATTAATAGCACAAAATTGCCAAATGCCAACCATATGCTCACTCAGTCCTTACAAAAACCCTATGATGCAAGTACGACCACAATCCCCATTCTCAGAAAGCTCATTTGAAGCTTGGTACACAGCGATGCTGGCATCCATATCTAGCCATCTGCACCTTTAATCACTATACTATACAGTCTCTAAGACAACTACAACTTCTTCCAAATGACAGTGTCAGCAGTTCTACTATTCTACAAGTGTTTTTCCCATGTCACAGAGACTATTTTACATGAACAAAGCAAAAATAAATCTATCTTCTGTTAAGTAAGATGTGAATTTCTTGTTAAATCATCACACTGAGGGGCACTTGGGTGGCTCAGCTGATTGAGCATCTGACTCTCGATTTCAGTGCAGGTCATGATCTCAACACTCAGAGATCATGCCCCCAAGTTGGGCTCCATGCTCAGTGGGGAGTCTGCTTGAGATTCTCTCTCTCCCTCTCACCCTCTCCCCACACATGCATACTTTCTCTCTCTCTCTCTCTCTCTCTCAGGTAAATATATAATCTTAAAAAAAAATCATCACATTGATACAAAGAAGGGTTGCCTCAGAATATCCATCATAGGGCATAAGAACTCTAAAAGTATATGAAGAGATAAATTTGAAGATTAAAATAAATCAGTTTACAAGTATTTTAAAATTCAATGAAATAATTTGAAAATGACTACTCTTTAACTGGTTAACTGGCATCCAGCTGACTCAATTATCTTTAAAAAAGGAAAAAGAATGGAACCACTTCCATCTCTAAAGATTCAGTGGGAAATTCAACCCCTCACCATCACATCAACCCTTTCTCTACAAGAAATCAGAGATACTTATAATTTAAACAGCTGCCCCCCAAAAAAAGAACTCAACACACAGACTATGTCAGCAAGTCCTTTAGTGAGGCACAGAAAACCATTGCCAGGTGGTGGGATGGGAAGTAGAAGTCTTTCATTTCTAAAAATACCTTGATTCTGCAAAATTGGTCTAGAAGGTACATGTATAAAAACTATAGGAGTTATATTAGGACCGATTCTTTATTAAAATAACATTATGGGAATGTAGTTTAATGGCCATAAATTTTAGGCATCCATACTTTTATTTAGAAACATTTATATATTGGGGCACCTGGATAGCTCAGTTGGTTAAGTGCCAGCCTTTGCCTCAGGTCATAATCTTAGCATCCTGGGATCAAACCCCATGTTGGACTCCCCACTCAGTGGAGAGTCTACTTCTCCCTCTTCCTCTTTCCCTCACCTTACTCATGCTCTCTCTCTCTCTCTCTCTCTAATAAATAAAATCTTTTTAAAAATTTACATATTAATAAGAGAAGATGTTAGTTGAAGGACTCACTATACACAATGTAGTTTCAGTGAGTTAAGAATACAGCTATTCCTCAATGGCCATGTTTTTATTATAGAATATTGAAAGGCTTCTCTTACTTGGTCGCATTCTCTTTGCTGATGGAACATTTCCATATTGCCCCAGTGACAGCAGCCAACCGTTCTTTATTGTCAGTGTTATTGAGCAGACGGGCCAGGGGTTTAAGTCCTCCATGCAGTCTAACCAGGTCACGGGTTTCCTTATCTTCAGCACACTACACAAAAAGTCAAATCAGAGGCTGTCAGTGATGACGGCATATCAAGCTTCCAGTGATTGCTAAAGAGGCTGACATTCTGGTGGCTACAAAACTTCTTTTCAGAGAGTATCATTTTCTGAAGGGGCCTCCAAGTAAAATATAATTCTCCTTTATATTGGCAGTTATCTGACAGTGTCTCTCTTCCCTTACAGGATTTTGGCAATGTCTAGAACTTTCTACATGCTTGGAAATTCTTCCAAGCTGTTCTGAGGTAGTGTGGGCTTCCATGAAGACAGAAAGAGAGGTTGGTAAGAAATCTAGAATACCACATGCATGGACAGAGAATTTCTGCAGTCATGCAATCCCCAGTCTCGGGAAAGTATAGAAAAGATAGCTGAGTGATAAAGCTTTAGCCTGATCTTCAATGCTTCTGCCCCCAAATCTAAGAGATGAGCATTTCCCTAATAGAGTTCCTATGCTCTGAACAGTTAGTTATATCAACAGCAAATGGCATTATATTCAGATATATTTGTCCAGAAGTTTGTGTAATACTTATCCTTTGAGATAAGTATTATGTTTATCCATGTTCGTGTCATCTTTTGAAGTAAATATGTACTGCATAGATGTTCCCAGCTTATCATGATTCCCAGGTTTGAGAGAAAAAAGATGCTAAATTTGGTGCATATATATGTTATCATCCTAGGCATACAGTTGGTTGTGAGGCCACATGATACAGATGCATGTCATGCATCATCTGTGAGGGCCACTAGAAGAAATCCTCACAGTAAATGCACACAAGGCACCTGCCATTTTATCTTCTATTTATGATTTTCAGTTTTTTACATTGCAACTTCTAAAAACTTAATCACTATTTCTAACCAATCCTTCATAATTACTCATATGAGGCATGTATGCCAGTCAAGGCTATATATATCCTTGTTATGAGTTGTGTTTCCTTAAAACTGATATATGTCAAAGTCCTAACCCCTGTACCTCAGAATGTAACCATATTTGAAGATAAAATCTTTAAAGAGGTAATTAAGGTTAAAAAAGGTCACTGAAGTGGGCTCTAACCCAATATGATTGGTATCCTTAGAAGAAAATATTAGGACACAGAGGAAGGAACATGTGGAGACATGTGAACATGAAGATGACCATCTACAAGCCAAGGAGAGAGTCTCCAGAAGGAAGCAATACTATCAACACCTTGATCTCAAACTTGTAACCTCCAGAACTATAAGGAAATAAATTTCTGTTATTTAAGACACCCAGTGTATGGTATTTTGTTATGGCAGCCCTTGCAAACTAATACAATTCTCTACTGACATGAACCCCTTTCTCTAACTCTGTCATTTTGGCATACTGTCACTGTGCACATTTTAAAATGTATTCCTCTAGGAAATCAGCTCTGATTTCTCTGATAGGTAGAAGCTGGAATGGCCAGTAAGCAGCCATCTACTAATTTGTCAAGGCTACCTTTTCTTCCCTTTTCTGATGTACTATGAAATGCATAACTCACAAAAAGCTAATGAAGATTAAAATAATAAAAAGATACAACAGGAATACACACACATACACAAGCATACACTCATTCATCATCCATCTGTCTTGGCAGAAGATAAATTTCCCAAGATCAGTATGTTTGAACAGGGTACTTGAAAAGCAATATAAAGGCACCATGCATATATTTAGCTATTTTACACTAAGTAACTTGTTTTAGGAGACAAAGATATATAAGTACCTTCTAGAAATGTACATAATCAAGATATGTTGGAGCAGGCTTCTCTCTCTCACATACACAGGCATCTATCATTAGCACAGTGATGCAGACCTGTGTGTGCAGAAAAATCCCTGGGGATTCTTGCTAAAAATGCAGATTCCTGAGTCATAGCCCCAGAGAATGAAATTTCATATTTAGAAATGCCACCTTAACTATATGAAGAACACCACAACTTTGCTGGGGAGTCCACCATACCTGGTAGATGGCCATGGCACACTGTTCCTGTAGTTGTTCATTCTCACTATTTAGGTTCTTGACTAGATTTTCAATTATCCTTTCTGCTTTGATTGCAGCTCGGTACTTTTCCTAAGAATACAAATTTAAATATTTTTTTAAAGATTTTATTTATTTATTCATGAGAGACACAGAGAAAGAGAGTCAGAGACACTGGCAGAAGGAAAAATAGGCTCCATGCAGGGAGCCTCACATGGGACTTGATCCCAGGATTCCAGGATCACACCCTGGGCCAAAGGCAGGTGCTAAACCACTGAGCCATCCAGGGATCCCTTAAATTTAAATATTTACATGTGTAATGCATGAATATAAATATCTATTTACATTTACTAATAAGTATGCCAAACAAACTTTCTTAAAAAACACTAAAGTCCGAGATTAACACAACTGTATAAGAGAATTTAGTCAACATTTTAAAAAATACATCACACAGGTAACCATTTAATTAATGTTCTATTAGTTTCATCTTCTCTAAAGAACTGCTGACTTCTCAAAAAAAAATCCTTAGCAGTCACAATAATCTTAAAAATTATTATTCAACTAAAAAAAAGTTAATGCAAATGAAAACAAGGGAAGCAGAGCTGGCTTGAGTACCTCTGATGCACATTCTTGCAATGTCCCCACCACTGGAATTAGCATGTTTTCATGAGAAGTCTTCAGTAAGTGAGCCAACAAAGGAATGCCACCGGCTTTATGAATGGCTTCTTTATTTGCATAACTCTTACTACAGCTCCATAATGCCAGTGCCACACAGCGAGCTACTTCCACATCTCTGGCATTATACAGACTTGATTGAGCTGGTTCTGCTGAACTCTGTACACAGTCCAGTAAAGCGACCTACAAAAACAGATAAATACAATGTATGTGGGAATCTTTAAAATAAAACAACATTTCCCACAACAGTTACAGGGCTGCTACCAAGCTAACTTCTATCAAAAATAAGAATACTTCTACGAATTAATTTTCATACTACACAGAAATAGTCAGTGAAAGCAAAGAAACAGAACCCTTCAAAATATATCTTCCTCCAGATCTGGGAGCCTTTACATTTCCTTCCTACAAGAAATTTAATCTCACCAAGATTGTATTAATATTAATATGGCTGTTACATTTATATTAACAAGATTTGTATACTATATCTGCAGCCCGGGTTCTTACAATCCTTCCCTGCATGGATGCATTCTTTCTGCTTGCTCAGAATTCTTAACTTCTGCCCAGGTTTCTACCAGGTGTGCCTCTTTCGAGATCTATCTCCATCTAAGTGCCCAAACCCCACTGTGGTCAATGGCCTCCTGCCTGCTCTTCTTTTAACCTCCATTCCCTTGCTCTGATGTCATGACAAGCCCACTGTTCCATCTCTGTACTGAGTGATCTCCCTCTCTTCCCATTTTAGTGAGGGACTCTTATCTGTATGTCATCTACCCTCATATTGTTAGCAAACCAAAAATGGATTACCAATCCTGATCTTTCTCAGATGTGTTCTCAACCTAGTAATTACAAGTCTATTAATGGTTGATCTATTACTCTTCTTTCCCATTCCTAACTTAGCTATCATGTAAGATTATATTAAAATGTGTAGCATTATCTTGACTAAGTAATTGCAATTCAGGTACCAAATTCTAAGTCCCCGAATGTGATATATAAGACTCTCATAAAAGAAATTTACTAAAATTTATAGTTTTAAGTTACATTATTCATTTATTCTATACATTATTCATAATTCCAGTAGACAGCCACATCAGCCTAATGTATTACTTCATTACTTAAGCAGAACACTGATAATCATACTAATAATTACCTTTCCCCAACATTTTATTATGAAAAATTTTCAAACATACACAATGGCTGAAAGAGTTGTACAGTGATTATACAGCAAAAAATGTATACATTCCCTAGATTCTATAATTAACATTATCACATTTGTTTTATCTCATAGCTAACCATCTATTTATCCATCTATGCAGCCATAAATCTATCTTATTTTTGAAGCAAATAATTACACTCTATTGTGATCTACAGATTACAAGTGACATCAGACGGTCCCCAATTTATGATGGTTCAACTTATTTTTCAACTTTACTATGGTGTGAAAGTGATATGCATTCAGTAGAAATCCTATTTGGAATTTTATCTGAGCTAGTAATATGTATGTTACATTCTTGTGATGCTGGGCAGTGGCAGCAAGCCTCAGCTCTGTCAGCCACAACATCACAAGGGTAAGCAACTGATATGGTTACAACCATTTTGTTCCCAATCTGTAGCCATTGTGTTTTCACTTTCTGTACAGATTCAGTAAATTACAAGAGATATCAATGCTTTATTATAAAATAGGCTTTGTGTTAGATAATTTTGCCCAACTAGAGGCTAAGTATTTTGAGCATGTTTAAGGTAGGCAAGGCTAATCTGTGATATTCAGTATGTTAGCTGTATTAAATGCATTTCAACTTAAATGCATTTCAACTTACGGTATTTTCAACTTACAATGGGTTTATCTGGACATATAACTCCATTGTAAATCAAGGAAGATCCGTACACAGAATCTCTCAGTAAATTTCTAAACACATTTCACTGTGTATGCATTCCTATTAAATGCATATTGATTCAATGTATATTTATTAACCTTTCATATGTGTAGGGTACTGGGCTAAGTGCTGTAGATGACAGTAAGATAAGTAAGACACATCTCTTATCTCAAGGAGCTCAAACTATAGAAGTGGAGACTGTCCAGTATGTAAATGCTATAGGAGGAACACAAGATCCTTTGGAAGGTGGATGAAAATGCATTTCCTTAATGCCCTACGTTTTCTTGACATGAGTGTTGAACAGAATGTTCACTTATTTCTTTCAGTGACAGTTATTGATATAATCATTTTTTAAATTATAAAAATAATACACAATAAATTGGCAAATATGGAAAAATATGAAGAAAAATTGGTAGTTATTTCAGAGGAAACACCTGCGTACAATTTTGTGTATTTATTTCACATGTTTTTACAGAAAACTTGTTATATACTTGTTAGGTAAGTCTTTGAAAATTGGAGTCATATGTGTCAATCAGGTTTTGATCCTGTCATAATTTTATATAATATTATATACTGATAGCTGATGATGCATGTTTCCTCGAGATACACTTCATATTATTTTACTGATCTCATATGGTAAACATAGTTTTCAGTTGTCACTATCATAAGTAACAATGAGATGAATAAATGTCTGTTGCTCTGACAGTCTCCTTGGGAGGCAGTCCTCATGGTGAGCTCACCAGAGCAGAGAGCATGGACTACACTTCCCGACATTACACACACACATAAACATCTCCCTACCAATGTGGTAGGTGTAAATTACATCTCTTATTTAGATGTATATATCTTTGAAAAATAAGATCAGACCTGTTTTCTGGCCAGTTGCTAATGTGAATACACAAAAACAGTTTTTGAGGACGTTATACCAAAGAAGGTTCCTGGAACACACCTATGGTTATTTAACATCCAGGAGTGGCCAGGAAGGACAGCAGAGAGGTGACATCTTGGTGGCAGGTGGTGTGCTGATGACAATGGCAGAGGTACTCACCAGTTTGGTAATGCCTCCATGGTGTCTCACTGCCCGTCGGGCTCTTCTAAACTTGGCAACATTTGCGATTGTCTCAGCTGCCAGGCATTTCAGTCTCTTACGTGGAGAATCAAGTATATTAACCATAATTGGTAAGCCCCCAAGGTCAACAATATTACGTCTGATTTGAGGATTATGACTGATTTCCTTTAGGATTTCTAATGAACCAATCTAAATGAGAAAATAGGAGTTAGAGGTGAAAATAAGTGCTTAATACATAACCAGTCCTAGAGTTTTAAAAATTCCAAGTCTACCTCAAATCCTTCCCTCATGAAGTTTTTAAAGGAAATGCCTTCTGTTCCCAGGTGTTACACATAGCCTCCTTATTTTCCTTCAATTATGCAGACAAACATTCATCATTTAAGAAGCACATAGAAAAGGTTCTGGAAATGAACCAGAAGATAAAGCACAGCCAAGAAGAGAAGAGCAGCGAACAAAAGGAACAAGCTATCAGTGAGATGAGCAGGCAAAGAAAAGAACTAGGCAGAGGTAGCAGAGACGTATCAGTAAAAAGAGAAGCACAAAGAGGTATGAACAAGGCTCATCACCCACGTGAGGTAAGCCACTCACCTTATATCTGAATTCATCAGTATCCAGTAAATTTATCAAAACTTTAAGGCCTCCAACATCTCTGATTGCCAACTGGCAGGTCTCTTGCGCCAAGTTGAAATCTTTTATTGAACGCAATGCAATCACTGTAGCTATCTCTTTTCCTTCCTACGAAACGCAAGGCCATGGAAAGGTTAAATAAGATCACGCTTCTATAGAAATTTCCTTAATGGTTATGAATCCATGAACTGGGAAATGTGTCTCCCCATACATGGCATGTTAAATTTTTTTAAGTTCTCCGAGTGGGTTATAATTTGTTAAATGAATCATGTATAGTTGAAGCACAAAAAAGCTTTACAGAGTATCATAAAACATTATTCCAATTAAGAGTCAACATTTAAAGGTGGTCTGTCTGCTTTAAACAGCTAGAGCATTAGGTGGTATTAGTACATTAAATAGAGTCGAGGGGCAAGCCTTGAGAAATCCACTGAGGAATGTAAGTTTTATGCAGAGGTAACAGGCCGTCCCTGGAGTTCTTGAACAGCATACTGTGCAATCCAAACCGTGTCTGGAAATTATTCTCACAGATGTATGTAGAACAGTCTGGAACAGGGAAAAACCTGAGGAAAGGGAAACCATGTGGGAAGCAGTACAACAATCCATGCTGGGACCAGGATTAAGTGGGAGAGGGGCCATGGGGTTGGGAAGGAGGTGGCGAGCCCATTAGGAACTGGAGATGACTCCGTGTATGGATAAAGGACAAAAAGGTAGCCTTCAGTATCGCATGCAAAATGCTGTCCCAGTGTTGAGAATCATGTGATCAATGTCTGCTTGGCTAATCACCAGCTGTAAAAGGTAGTGGGGAATGGCTCCTTTAAGGTAAAACAATCTGGGAGAATTTAAAAGAATGTAATGATTGATCAGTGAAACAGATGCACCAGGAAATTATAATCAGAATTCATTGCAGGAATTCTTAAGCAATGTCCACCCATCATTAATGCTTTAAAAAATCTTCTGAAAAAAAATAAAAAATAAAAATAAAAAAAAAATAAAAAATCTTCTGATGGATGCAACATAGTACATATTACTTCTCCTCCTATTAAGACGGGATGGTAAATAAGAGTTCCAGTATAAGCACCGAAATAGTTCATAAGACACAAGAGCAATGTTTCTAATGGAGCTAAGGATAAACTATTTTTGTAAAAGGTGCTCATGAAAGATGGCCTTCGGTCTCTACCTCAAAACACAGTATGAATGGCCTCAAATAAATCTCTTTCCTTTTTGAAGAAAGACACCTACAAAATATGTTTATTCTCATTTGCTGATTATGACTTTATATTGCTATATTACAGATACATGTTCATAGATACAATATATACATTTACACAAAAGTGGAAATTATATCCAAGCAGCCCAACCTCCTCCTTCATATCTCACACACACACAAATCCTTTTGTGAATACAACATGATGTGTTACTTTTAAAATAAGAAGCTGAAATGGGATTATAAGAGGGCAAGCATCAAAAAGATAGAAAGGTTTAGACTTCAGCCTTTCCTCTTAATGCGTCCATAAAAGCCCCTCCACATCTCTAAAAATATTACAAACCACTATCCTGTGCTGAAACCATTGTCAGTCTGCTTTTCATATTAATTTTCTTCCTGAGTAATCCAGGCTGTCCTCTATATTCAAGATGAAGTTGAGAATGGCAAAAGCCTTCACTTTACTATTTACATTGAAAATAAGGAGTTTTCTTCCCATAGCTTTTAATGTCTTTTTGTTTATATCAAGAGAAATTTTTACCACCACCAATCGTCCTACAGTTCATTTTGAAACATAAAATAGTAAATCCTTATTACATTCAATTTTATAATCTCCCTTGTTTTGGGGTACAGGACCTCTTCAAACACACATTAGCACTTTTGATGCCTTTCTTTTTAAAAACAGAAGGCAGATATTTCATAAATCATAAAGAAGAATCTAAATGCTAATCATAATATATAAAAAAAAAAGAGAAAGCGAGAGAAACAATTATTTAACAATTCTTTTGTTGAATTTAATTGGGTTAAAAGGAGCCCAAAAATTCCCCTGGTGTACCTGGAGGAGGAGAGCTGGGTGGGCTCCCACATGAAAAGTTTAAAAATGCAAACCAGGAGCTTCAGATAGAGTTCTTTAGGCAGTGCCTTCAGACTCAAGCATGACTTGAAAGCAAGAAGGTATCAAACAGCATGTCATGCCTCAGTCAAGCCAACAGAGTCCACACACACACACCAAACTCCGAAGCAGAGCATGCTGTCCTGGCGTTCTCAGTGGTGTGTGATAGAGGACTTTCTTGACTGCTATACTTGCATTGTATTTTCTTTGGTAGCACTTTCCTACTTACACATTCCGCACAGTCATTCTTTCCTATTTCATTTCGAGGTCTCTTAATTTTTCTCTTCTAGATTATTTCTATCTTGTGTGCTTGATTTCATCATATGCACCATAACCAATGACATAACAATTTTAAGGAATTGTGTACTTGTGGTAGATGCCCAAAAGGTAAGACACTATATTTTTCTAAATGATCTCTAAGCCACTTTTGAAGCCAAAGGATGGAAAATTTTCATTTATCATTGAGAAGTTAGATCCTTATAGAAAAAAAAACTCTGTAAATCAGCAGCTTTTTTTCTGAAAATCTGGAAACATATTCATAGACTTGAGAGTTTTTTTTTAGAACAGTTTTATATTAGGGAAAGTTAGTTTTTCCACATTTCAGGATTTAGTTCTACTCTTGTCACTGACCACACTCCCCAAAGGATTATAAATCTTTCAGAATGAATACCAGCGAATGGGAGCCAAAATATTCAACATACAGAGCCACAAATGTTAGCCAATTGCTATTCTTTAAATACCAGCTATGTCAAAGGATTTTCAAATGTTTGTTCTACTTTGACCAGATGCCATAAACATCTTACTAAGAAGAAGCAGTGCAAATATGCTTATTTTTCAATTAAATCTCCCCTGAGAATGTAATTAGTTGCCAATACTTATTTTCACATTTTTTTTTCCTTTTTTTTTTTTTCACATTTTATCATGTATTTGCATTTGTGAAGTTTTAAGAGCTGGAGAAAACATAGTAAAATATTATTTTACTAGTTTCTGAAGGGTTTTGAAGAATGCTTCCAATAAGCTTTTCCACTTCTTAAATTAATGCAAGTTGTTTTGCTAGTTGTCATCCTGCCCCTGCGTCTTCTCAGACATTTCCAGGCTCTGTCAGCCTTCAGATACTTCGCAGTTCACATTCCTTTCTGAGACTGGGAGGCCTTTGTTCATTATCATTATCACAATCATGTTGCTAATATGTGAAAGTTGAATAGATCTTGCTTTTTCCTTCATTTTTCTCAAAATTTCTTTTGGAAAGACAAGATCAATAGGCACTCTTCTAAACAATGTTTCTCAGTGTTTTAAATAACATCTTTGAAAAAAAAAGTATTACCTTATCTGGTACATAGAGTAATATCTACCTCCAATCCTCTTACTGCTGATAAAAGAGAAATAAATGCTTATGAAATTGAGATGAAGAATGTATCTGAGACTAAATCAGGGAGCCAGATGCCTCCAACCATCCAACCATTTTTTAATTCTTTCATTCAACAAATTTGCAGTTATTCACCATGTCTGATACCAGGAACTAGAGACATCCTGGTAGACAAAAACAGATCTAGTTTTTGCCTCGTGGAGCTCATAAAGCTTAGTGGAGAAGAAAGATCTTAATTGTTAAGCCCATCCAAATAAATGAAAACTTTAAGAAGTGTTATACAGAAAAGTGGCACAGGGTTATGGATGTTTGCAACAGGGGACTCTAGGCCAGGACATCAGGAAAAGTTTCCCTGAGGAAACTATGTCTGGACTGAAGTGTGGACAGAGTAGGAGCCTTCCCTGGTGAAGGAGGTCGGACATGATGAAAGGCACACCAGTCAGAGGAAACAGTATGTGTAAAACCCTAAGGAGGATTGGAACATGGTCTGTTTAAGACCTAACGAAGGCCAGTGTGGCTGAGACCCAGAGCCTGGGTGGCAAATGATCCAAGATGAGCTAAAAAATTAAGTGGGCAAAGGAATCTGCTGCACCCATAGGCCAGGTTGAGGATTTTAATCTTCATTCAAGATTAATAGGAAATATTCAAGGGTATTGTTTTGGAGGAGAGTGGGAGGACTCACATGAGTTGCGTACATTTTTAAAAGATCATTCCAGCTAAAGGGCCCCCTGTAGGGAGGGGCAGATGGAACATATGGAGACCATGCAGGTTACTACAGCTATCCAGAGAGGAGGTAATTGGGATTAAGAGGTCAAGGATACTTATTTGTGTCATAAAGACTTCAAGTAACTTGATTCAGAAAAGGATACTATAAAACAAGTAGACGAAACTCTGATAGGCTACATGCTCCCAGAGCCATCATTTGGAGCTTCCTGTAGAGTCCCACATGGTGACAGTGAGATAAGAAGGCAGTCAGAGGCACAATCGGGAGTGGAGGCCCTTCTTTTGCTCCCCACCGTCTGTAATCAAGGGGCAGTGGGTGAGACCTGGTGAGGAGATACAGCCATCACACAGCCATCCAACTGACTTTCAATGATTTCAGCATTTTTTCCTCCAAATATGCCACTCAGAGAGCAAGAAAAGTGAAGCCTGCCAGTGACTGTTTATTAATGATGACAGAGGGCCTGGCACCCAGCACAGAGGTTGGCTTACAGATACTCTTCATGTCCCAGGATGAGAAATGGTAAAAAGTCAATGCTCAGAGTGAATGGCATATGAGCACGTAAGTCAAAATAGTAAAATATATTGCTTTGCTTTCTGTTTATTTGCAAACTGGCTTTATACTGATGATTCAGCACTCATAAACCTAAGACTCAAGAGATGAGACTCAATAGAACTCCAGGAAAGAAAATGAGAAAATATTGTTCCAGAGGAAAAAAGAAATTAGACTCAAACTGTTGTATTACAAGCTTGCTGAGAATTTTTATTGGGAATGGGTAAGGAACAATGCAAGCATTCCCTACACATTCCTTTTAAACAGACATGGAACATTTACAGAAATAGATAATCTGCTGGAATGTCCTAGTCACTGCAATGAGGAAAAATTTGTAGCAAATATAACTGCCTTTCTAAAAAGATTTGGAAGACTATACTGAATAATTATGATAATTAATAAAAATAGCTCAATAAAGTGGATATAAGGGCCACATTAAAAATGAGTAACTCCCCCATACACTAGGAATAACAAATCACAATGCATAATTTGAAAAATGTTCCCATGCCAGTATTAGCAAAATAATAACAAAAATATCAAGGAGTAAATCTCACAGTATGTTGAAAATATGTGGAAAAGAAGCTATTAAGTTTTACTAAAATACATACAAATTTAAAAATAAATGAATGGTCATACCATGTTCCTGAATAGGATAACTGAATGATATTAAAATTTGCAAGCCCACAGCTATATGGTCAATTAATCTTTGACAATGCAAGAAAGAATATCTAATGGAAAAAAGATAGTCTCTCCAACAAAGTGTTGGAAAAACTGGACAGCGACATGCTAAAGATTGAAAGTAGATCTTTTTCTTACACCATCCACAGAAATAAATTCAAGATGGATTAAAGACCTAAATGTGAGACAGGAAATCATTAAAATCCTAGAGGAGAACACAGGCAGCAACCTCTTTGACATCAGCCCTAACCTTTGACATCAGCTTCTCTTGAGGCAAGGAAAATAAATGCAAATATTAACTACTGGAACTTCATCAGATAAAAAGCTTCTACACAGCAAAGGAAACAATCAATAAAACTAAAAGGCAACCTATGGGATGGGAAAAGATTTTTACAAATGACATACGAGTTGACAAAGAGTTGGTATCCAAAATCTATAAAGAATTTATAAAACTCAACACCCAAAACACAACCCAATTAAAAAATGGAAAGAAGATATAAACAGACATTTCTCCAAAGAAGATATCCAGATGGCCAACAGACACACATTAAAAAATTTTCAACATCACTCATCATTAGGGACATACAAATTAAAACTACAATGAGATATCACCTCACACCAGTCAGAATGGATAAAATTATAATACAGGAAATAGCAGCATTAACCAAAGGATACAAATATACTAATTCAAAGGGAATGGAAAAAGGGAATATTTATAGCAGCATTATCAACAATAGCCAAATTATGGAAAAAGCCCAAATGTCCATTGACTGATGAATGGATAAAGAAGATGTGGCATATATACAACGGAATATTACTCAGCCATCAAAAGAGTGAAATCTTGCCATTTGCAATGGCATGGATAGAGCGAGTATAATGCTAATTGAAATAGGTCAGTTAGAGAAAGACAAATACCATAGGATTTCACTCATATGTGGAATTTAAGAATTAAAAAAAATGAACATGGGGGTGGGAAGAAAGGAAAACCAAGAAAAAGAAACAGACTCTTAACTAGAAAGAACAAACTGATGGCTACCAGAAGGGAGGGGGGAGGCAGGGAGGTGTTAAGTAGGGGATGGGGATTAAGGAGAGCATTTGTTGTGATGGACGCCGGGTGTTGTATTTAAGTGCTGAATCACTAAGTTGTACACCTGAAGTAATATTACACTGTGGTTAACTAACTGGAATTTAAATAAAAGCTTGAAAAAATTGCAATTTATCCAAAATAATTTATAAATTCATGTAGACCAGCCAAAATCCCCGGTAGCATTTTTGAGGGTTTTTTTTTTTATTTGATTTTCAACTTTTCTAAAAATGATCTGGAATGGAAAATATGCAAAAAGTAGTTTTAAAGAATTTAAGAAAACTCTCTGGCCAATCAAGTATTAAAATACACCAAAGTAGCAGTAATTAAAACAGCATGGACCTGGCATGGGAGCATCCAAATAACTCAATGTAATAGAGAAGGATCCAGAAAGAAACTCTCACATATGAGATGACAATACTTGATATAGGTAATATCTCAGATCACTTGAGGAAAGAGTGGAGAAGCCAATTATCTGTGTTGATACAACTGAATCTCCATCAAAGAAAAAAAAAAGTAAAATTAGATCCCTGCCTCACACTATACATAAAATGACATCAAGATAGAAGCAACTTCTAAACATTTTTTTAAAACTATAAACCTACCAGGAGGAAATAAAAAATTTTTGTTCTCTTGAAATGACATCAGAAAAATCTTCTTAGCTCTTAATACACAAAATTTTATAAGCTATGAAGGAAAATCAATATATTTACTAATGTACAATTTTAAAGTTTTCAAACAGAAGAGTAGATAAAAAGACATGAGAAACTGAAAGAAAATACTTACAAATACTATAACAAAGGGTTAATTTGTATTAAGATTCAAAACACAACCACAGAAAAATAGGCAAGATATACAATGCAATGGCTATTGGACACATGAAAATATTTATCAACTTCACTACTAATCAGGAATATGCAAATTCACACAAGATACATTCTCTCAGTTGGAACAAATTATTTTAAGATTTGTGTGGAATCAGAAAAGACCCTGAATAGCCAGGGGAATTTTAAAAAAGAAAACCATATCTGGGGGCATCACAATGCCAGATTTCAGGTTGTACTACAAAGCTGTGGTCATCAAGACAGTGTGGTACTGGCACAAAAACAGACACATAGATCAATGGAACAGAATAGAGAACCCAGAAGTGGACCCTCAACTTTATGGTCAACTAATATTCGACAAAGGAGGAAAGACTATCCATTGGAAGAAAGACAGTCTCTTCAATAAATGGTGCCGGGAAAATTGGACATCCACATGCAGAAGAATGAAACTAGACCACTCTCTTGCACCAGACACAAAGATAAGCTCAAAATGGATGAAAGATCTAAATGTGAGACAAGATTCCATCAAAATCCTAGAGGAGAACACAGGCAACACCCTTTTTGAACTCGGCCACAGTAACTTCTTGCAAGATACATCCACGAAGGCAAGAGAAACAAAAGCAAAAATGAACTATTGGGACTTCATCAAGATAAGAAGCTTTTGCACAGCAAAGGATACAGTCAACAAAACTCAAAGACAACCTACAGAATGGGAGAAGATATTTGCAAATGACGTATCAGATAAAGGGCTAGTTTCCAAGACCTATAAAGAACTTATTAAACTCAACACCAAAGAAACAAACAATCCAATCATGAAATGGGCAAAAGACATGAACAGAAATCTCACAGAGGAAGACATAGACATGGCCAACATGCACATGAGAAAATGCTCTGCATCACTTGCCATCAGGGAAATACAAATCAAAACCACAATGAGATACCACCTCACACCAGTGAGGATGGGGAAAATTAACAAGGCAGGAAACCACAAACGTTGGAGAGGATGCAGAGAAAAGGGAACCCTCTTGCACTGTTGGTGGGAATGTGAACTGGTGCAGCCACTCTGGAAAACTGTGTGGAGGTTCCTCAAAGAGTTAAAAATAGACCTGCCCTATGACCCAGCAATTGCACTGCTGGGGATTTACCCCAAAGATACAGATGCAGTGAAACGCCGGGACACCTGCACCCCGATGTTTCTAGCAGCAATGTCCACAATAGCCTAACTGTGGAAGGAGCCTCGGTGTCCATCGAAAGATGAATGGATAAAGAAGATGTGGTCTATGTATACAATGGAATATTCCTCAGCAATTAGAAACGACAAATACCCAACATTTGCTTCGATGTGGATGGAACTGGAGGGTATTATGCTGAGTGAAATAAGTCAATCGGAGAAGGACAAACATTATATGGTCTCGTTCATTTGGGGAATATAAAAAGTAGTGAAAGGGAGCAAAGGGGAAAGGAGAAAAAAATGAGTGGGAAATATCAGAAAGGGAGACAGAACATGAGAGACTCCTAACTCTGAGAAACGAACTAGGGGTGGTGGAGGGGGAGGTGGGCGGGGGGTGAGGGTGACTGGGTGGCGGGCACTGAGGGGGGCACATGATGGGATGAGCACTGGGTGTTATTCTATATGTTGGCAAATTGAACACCAATAAAAAATAAATTTATATATATAAAAAAGATACATTCTCTCCCCATTTGGAATTGGCCAAAATAAAAAAAGACTGTAGATTAGTGAGAATTTGTAACAATGAACCTTATTTCTAAACAAATAATTTTAACACCCTGGAAAGATTTTAAAGACAATCTGCCTAGATCCCACTTCACACCAATTGGTTTAAAACTTCCATGAATATTACCTGAGCATTGAGATTTTTGCTTTGTTTAGTTTTTAGGAGCCTGGCTGATTTCACTGTGTTCAAGGTCAAAAATCATTGGTATATTACTAATTGAGTGTAAACTAGTATTTGCTTTGTGTAAGTAGCTACAAAATTTTTTTTTTATTCAAACCAAGCTTGGTCAGTTTATTACTTTTCATTATTTCTCTTTAAATTTTAAAATTTCATTGTAATACTTCTCTAACTTCATTGTGCATATATTGTTTCTTGTTTAAAATAGATTGAGGTGGAACTGATATGCAAAAAACGAGTTGGGACACATGCGTACATCTGTGAAACCATCACCACAATCAAGATAACAGGAACATCCATTGCCTCCAAAAGTTTTCTTATGTCTCTTCCCTTTTTGTCATACTTACACTTACCATGAGATCAAATACCCTCTTACATTTTTTAAATGTACAATTCAATATTGTTAACTATGCTGTGCAGCTCTCTAGAGCTTGTGAAACTAAAATTTTGTACCAATTGAACACCTCCCCATTAGAACTATCAAAATTTTAAATGTACACAGTCTTTGACCCAAGCAATTCTACTTCAAAGTAGCTATCCTACAGAAATAGGATACATATCCAAAGAATATGTAAAAATATTTACAATGTTGTAATAATAAAAATTGATTTGGGAGACAAGGCAAAATGTTATCAGTAAGGGAACTGTTACATAAATTATTGATATATTCATATAGTACAAAACAATGTTGTAATTAGAAGAACTGAGGCAGATATGGAGGATCACCAAGAAAACATTAAATATAAAATGCAAAATGTCACATAACAAGTAGTCTGACTTCATTTCATACATAAAAATTTCATACATATATTTATATAAACAGAAACATCTGGAAGGGGGCTTTCCCTGTTATTCTTTTGCATGGCTTAAATTTTAGGGTATATATTAATGTATTATTTTTATAAGATTTAAATAACTTAAATACAGAAAAGAGATAAGGGAGGGCTAGAAGAGAAACGTGTGCTTCTGCAATGCCCTGCATGTCCCAGAAATATCAGAAGGCCACAGCCAGCCACACACCCCCAGACAGCAGGAGCTGGGAAAGGAGCCACAGCCTTTGCCAGTGGGACTAGCAAAGGCTAGTGGACCACAATGGGACCTAGAGTTTAATATTTTTCCTACAAATATGCAATTTCTAATAATGAGTACAATACAAGTATATGCATATAAAATGAAAAGATCACTTATACCAAATCTGGTACCTTTTACTCCCTAACTCTTCTATTTATAGATTCTTCAATGTGCAAACTTTTATAATAGGACCTGAATATGTGTTTTTTCAATAAAAAGTAAAGCAGCCTAAAGCATTATACAAACTGGGAACTAGGCAACGCTACTTTTCTACCATTTATTTAGCCTCTCAAGTAAATTTGGGGGAAAGCATACTTTGAGGAACAAACAATAGTGTTGCTGGCAATACACTGAGCAACAAATTCCCCCCATTTTACATTTTCAGATTACATAAAACTGAACAGAAGTCACATAAAAGTTTGATAGCAAAGTTCTTTACAATCAAATATCTTATGACTAGCTAGATGAGCAATGTGTAATATCATAGAATTGTATTCTAGCTGGGCGGGCTCACAGGTACATTTATGAATGAATGAATGAATGAATGAGTTAAAGCTTAAGGGAGCTCCCTTGAGATTTTTAACATCGTCATTTTCCAGTAGGTAAGTTGATGTGGTTGTATAATGTCAGCCAATGGTGGTATGAAGTGTTATGATTCAGTAGCATTACTTTATCGTTCTTATCCAGTTATCTTTGCTTTTCTCCACTCTTGTTTATGATACCCAAGGGGCAAAAAGAGCTTATAGCTCAAAAACTAAAAAGCTCAATTAGTTTATTTGTGGAATACAGATTCCTCTGTGGAGATGAGGAGACTCTCCGTCACTTTCATGACCTCCTTTGTAACAAAGGATCATTTTTTTGGGGGGCAATATATAAATATACAAGTGACACACAACTCAAGTA
The DNA here is from genome assembly GCF_048164855.1 of Canis lupus baileyi. NCBI lineage: Eukaryota > Metazoa > Chordata > Mammalia > Carnivora > Canidae > Canis > Canis lupus. Next base: position 26,942 of record NW_027326425.1, on the reverse strand, counting down.
ATCCAAGTACTTAAAGTATGTTCATGACTTACCTTGCAGTATTTAAGAAAACATAAGTGCAAATTCTACTAAGTAGAAATTTTTTAGGTGATGCAATTTAAAATATCTTATGATTTCTAACAGTGTTTTTTTTTTTTAAGGATAAAACTCTTTTGTCATGGAGACATTTTTTTAAAAGTTAACCCACATCAATGCAACACCACATGTATTAACTTAAAGACTTTCTCAGGAAGGTGGTAGTAACTTTGCTTTCTAACTACTGCCATTCATTTGAATATATAAAAAGTGACCATTTTTTCCATTTTTTTAAGGATTCTGCTGAACACAAATAACACTGTTCTATCACAATCTTCTCCATCTCTTTCAGTATAAACTTAGCCAAAGAGCACACTCTCATAGTGCCTTCCAGAAATGAACATTGAATTCCTTTGTTTAGAAATGCTCCCTGTTTATTTAGTTTCTTACTCAAATGAAGAAAACCAAACAAGAGAGTAAATAGGAGGACACAACAGCAAGGCCTGAAGGCCCTCTGTGTCCTGAGTTTCTTGACAGAGGAACAGAATAACTAGGCAACAGGCAGTAAAGATAGAAGCCTGAACATCAGCCTGGCCCACGGCCACCTCGCCTTCTGTGTGGCCCAGAGTGAACTATTTCTCAGCTTTTCCACCAATGAAATAAGGATCACACTACCTGCACCTCCATACCCAAAACCCGAGTAAGGGGAAAGGAATTTAATTAACTGTAATTGACTGTAAAGTACATCAAATTCCTGCAATGAAAAATCACATAACTCCCAATTACCACTTAGAAGAACTCTTTAACCAATTAAGGTGGTTGTGTGTGTGTTTAATCAGCTCATGAAAGATTATTAAGGAACTGAATGCCACAAAAGTAGTCTTTAACAAAGGTTTTAAAGTTTCAAAATGTCTCTGCAGCGAATCCCCTTCCAGACGGGGAAATCTAAAACATGCCAAGGACAGAGCCTGCGGGGTCTCCTGGGAAGCCTTGTGGAATTTCTGATGTGATTCTTTGAGTTTCTGATGTGATTCTGCTCACTGTGGAACAGAGTCTTGGTCACTGCAAAGCTGGGGGGTAACTTCACTTTTCATGGCCTGAGAGATCTCAATTTGCAGATACGTAACAGAGCAGGAGAGTAACTAGCAAGACCCCTGGCTCACATGAAAGGTGAAATAAACACCAGTGTTTCACGAATTTGATCAAAGACAATTAAAAAAAAAAATTAGGCACCACCCTCACAACATGGTGGCTGGGGGAAGAGAATGAATGTGTGGTGATGCCCAGTTGTGATCATATGATGTCACTCAGCAGCCAGCATTAGCCATTCTCCACTGAGTGACACATGTCTGGACAATATCACCATCCCCCAGGACTTGGGAACAACGACTGCACAGATTTAACATTTAAGAATGATACCACATTTGTGAATTTACATTAAAAACCCCATCTTTCCCTGACTTCATCATAGGAAGGAACCATAGTTCCTTATGGTTTTAGGGTGTAGGAGCTTTCAACTGGAGGGAACCTTACTTTAAAAATAAACATTGTTCTCTTTTTGCTTCAAACTTTCCTATCTTTCTTTAATTAATCTTTTTTTATCTACTGGCTAGTTGCATAAAATTACCAAATAAAATGTTACTTTAAGATTTAAAAAAAAAAAAGCTGATGAATCAATCTGTTTGTAAGCTGGCAAACTAATATTTAAGGAAAGACTTCTATTGGAATAATAATGGAATTTTGATCTAAAAATATCGCTTTGGGGGATGGCTGGGTGGCTCAGCGGTTGAACATCTGCCTTTGGCTCAGGTCGTGATCCCAGGGTCCTGGGATTGAGTCCCATATTGGGCTCCCCATAGGGAGCCTGCTTCTCCCTCTTCCATTGTCTCTGCCTCTCTCTGTGTGTCTCTTGTGAGTGAATAAATAAAATCTTTAAAAAAAACTTGCCTTGGTTGTACTAACTGGAATGGGAGGCAGCTACTTTCTGATTAGTTATTAAGAGGTCATATTCCTTCATGAATAAAAAGACAAAAACAGGCACAATGCTTCACATGCTCATTCATGCCCTTGGGTCCAGAAGCAGTAGTTCGATTTTTAATGAATAATGTGAGCTTCAGTCCTTTATTTCCAACTACGGCATGGGCATTTCTATTTGGGTATTTCATTCTCTTCAAACTCAATCTGATCCAAACCCAAGCCTCCTCATAAACTGACCTGCTTCCTTTCCTAGCCATTTCTTTGCTGCTTCCAAGATACTTCCAAGGACAGTATCCTATTCAAAGCCCCCAGCACACTCTGATCACTGCAACCCCCTGGTTACTGGTCTTCTGTCTCTTCCCAGTCTGATTCATTATGTAGACCACCTACTGCTGGACTCAACTTTCTAAATCCCTGCTTTCATCATCCTGATCCCCTGGCTGGGCTCTGATCAAAATCCCAGGTGTAGAAATAGGCATCCTGCAAGGAGGAGGCACACCTGGGAAGATGGCCCTGGGGATTGACCCCAGATGCTTCCATTATTGCCTCAAGGACCCAGGAACAAGACCAGCTGAGATGAAGCACTTCAGAGTAGCGGCAGACATCTACAAGCCCGCTTGCTAATAATCTCCCATCTGAGCCTGGAGGTAATGCCAGAGTAGTATTGACATCTTATCCTCAAGTGACAAGGAAATGCCTATAAGGGAGATAGAGCAGGATTCTAGACCCAGTCTCTGTGATCCCTCCAAACTACCTAAAATCTTAACCAGTCACATTCTTGGCATCACTCTATAGCCTCCTCAATTTTCTCCTGGATTTATTTATCCTATAGTATTAAGTTCCATACCCAATCCTTCTCCAATCCACACAGTAATAGATTTCAATAGGCTTGAAACCTTGTGTCCAGAAATTCATTCTTCAGTTTCATGATAGGTATAATGTGTATGAAATGCAGACCTACTTATAGTTACAACTGTTCAACATTTTCTCTCACTTGACTGAAGAGTACCCATTTGTATTAACTTATAATACTATAATACTTGTGACTAATCCACATTTCCAAACAAAATAAAATTCTGCAACTCTCCTCCTATTTCATAAAGGGGTTCTTTGTGAATGTAACTGGTTGAGTAGTAAAACTTCCACATTTTACAAAACTTCACAGAATCAGTGTGGGATGCACCTTAACAAACTATCTTCCCCAATTGCTGGAATCGATCCAAAGCAAAACATTTTAATTGCGAGATTTTAAAGCAGCCCTGGCCAGGGGAAAAATAATACCCATAGAAAGCTAGAATATACAGCAATAAAATTGCATATCTACATGGAGAAAGGGAACAGGAAAGGGAGAGGGTAAGAGAAGGTGGGAAAGATGTCAAGAGCAGAAGGAATGACTCTGGCTCACAGGGAGGAAAAACTGCTCTCAAGGAGCTGAGCATGAAGAACAGCACAGCCTGGCCCTTTGGGAACCCATTCTCTCCCCATCACACCTCCTGAGCAGAGGGTTGAGAGACAAGCCTGTACTCACTGGCTAGGCACTCTGCAAGACATAGAAGTGAGTTTAATATGGTCTTTCCATTTGAGTAGCTGACAAGACAGACAAGTTGAACCATAAAGATAGCAGAAGAAAGAATGTGTTTCTTGCTAAGGAAGCTGAAAAGGTGGTTTATTGCTTCTTTTAGAACTCGGGTACAGAGTCATCTGTTATGTGTGTGGGGGGAGGAAGAAGTTGGAAGGTTAAAAAGTAAAAATGCAAAGTCTTCATTAGTTTAAAAATTAAATTGTATTCTAAAAATCTAGATTAAAAGAATATATGCATATATAAAACTTGTAAGTTGAAATGAATGTATGTCAAAGCCAAATAATTAAATATAAATTCCCTTTACTTACATGCCAAGATCTGAGCTCATAGCTCTGGATAAATAACAAGCTATAGTTCATTGACCTGTTTGGGTATTAATGAGCTCATCAAATTTTTTTCAACAATTACAGACATTGCTGTACTTGGAAAATGGTAAGTAGAAAGTCAGGTCAACATTAACATTTTTCTACTAGTGTAAGTCTACATTTAAGGCATAAGTCTGCAATTAAAATGTCAGGTGTATTTATTTTGAGATTACCTAGAGACATTCAATTTTGCATTTCATAGACTTTTAATATCCTTTTGTGTCCCCATATAAAACATTTATCTGTGTCAAAAAGCTTGAAATCATTTGTAGATATACTTTTTCTTTTATTGGCTATGTTAAGAATATCTACCTGTGGGAACTATAATAATTCCAAGCAATTTACTGTCTGGCCAAAAGTATCACATTTGCACATGATTTATTGATGAATAACTTGTGCAAGCTTAAGTAGCACTTCATCAATAAATGTTTTCCTTAGCTGTTCTGGGACAGAAATAGTGCATCCCTTTTTGGCCTGATTTATATGGACTTATCCTAAATAGTCGAAAAACTCAAGATAGTTATCCAATAGTTAGGCTATTACGAGAAACGCTCATTGCCATGTTCACTGGGAGGATATTATTAAGGATGTCATTCACTACCACACTCACTGTCTGCTTCATTAAGTCCTCAGGGAGAAAATTCTTTCTGCTCTTAGTACCAGGATCAGTTACACACATTGGCAACTGGGCTATTTTTACCTCATGATGGTAAGAGTCTTTCCCTCATGGTATTAACTCTGTATTTCCCTCCTTTTATTGGTTGCTAGAAAATTTAAAGCAAAAGTTGAAGGCCAGCTTTGCAAGTCCAGAAGACTCCACACCATATGTTGTCTATAATAATAATAATATGTAACAGAAGCCATTATTATTACTAACGAGTACTGAGTACTTTCTGCTAAGCACTTTATATGTGTCAGATCTTTTTCATAATAATCATAAAACATGAGAACCTTTGTTTTTGCCAACTTGACCAATGAGAAAACAAACTGAAACTCACAGAGGTCAGTCAAATACCTCAAGGCTACTGAGCCAGTAAGTGGCAGACGCCTGACCCAATTAGAATCTTTCTAACATGGAAGGTCATGCTTCTAACTGCTCTGGTAGTGTGCCTCCTGGTCCATCCATGCGTCTTTCCTGTTGACTCTTTATTTCCTTTGACTAATGAAATAAAGTTAACAGACCAGAATTATTTGTATAAACACCAGGGCTCCCATCTGGCTCAAGTTGTTCAAGTGCTAGATGGCAAAATTCTCTGATGCATTTCCCTCCCCCCCCCCCCCAGAGTGACATGTGCTTTATGAGTACAGGAGAGATGGTGGGAAGATCCACGGACCTTCCTACCATCAGGAAGGTCTTCTGAGTCTGAACATTGGTGCTGTGCATGCTAGGCTGAACCACTATGTTGACTGCATGATTTGTATGCAAAGACGCCCACCAAGGGCATGTGCCTGACCATGGGGCCTGACCTCCAGCCTGTGCTCCAGATAGTTTCCAAATTCCTAGGATAGGAATATTCAAGATCCCAGAGTAAGATCTCCAAATTCTTAGGAATTCTTGAAATGATAATCATTCCATGTTTTTTCCCAAATTGTATTTATATATTTTTAGGTGATAATGATGATCCTAAAAGTTTTCCATAATAATAAATAGTATATCATTTTTTGTAATAGATATGCTAAAAATTTCAGAGGTTTTCTATTAAAAAAAACCTCAAACATATCTATTGCAATAACATGAAAAATGATCTCCACTAAAAGAGGGGAACATTACCACGAAATAAATGCCAAATCAAAGCCATTTTAAAAATTGAAGTTGATATAAAAATATTTACTATTTAAAAGATATTATTCTTAAGATGAAATTTTAAAACAAAGCATTTAATAACTAGGCTTTCAAAAGCATAGTACCTAAGGTGGGCATTAGGATTTGCTTCACAGAAGCTCCCATCCTTTTTTAATGATGAAAATCTTTGATTTGCTTGCCTGGATCCTGGTCTGGCCATTGAAATCTATGTTACAGTGGAGAATTAGAATACTTTTTCCCAATTTCTTGACTAATTTTTCTTGGGATTCAGGAAAACATAGATTTTTTTTTCCTGAGAAATACAGGGAATTGCAGCTGGGACCATGCTAAGAAAGGGGGCATATTTTTCTTCTAAAGCAACTTTCTCAGCTACAAAGCTGTGTCCATGCAGAGGATGTTTATTGAATTCACAAAAATGTATGTATAAACTATTTTACCTGTCAGCTTTGAAGGACCTCAAGGGCACCAGAAAAGTAGCCTTAAGTAATTTAGGAGCCACATAAATATCTTTACATATTGCAAAGCCATTGGCAAATGCCCTTGATTCACTCAATCATGTAGAAAAGCTGGAGGAAACTATGAGTTAAGTAAAAATGTTTTTACGAGTACTTCTCAACTATTGCTTTAGTCCTGGCCTACCTAGACATTATCAATATCAGTTATCCACTGATATTAATCTGGGTTTTGGCAAATCATTTTCCCTGCCCTGCCCCCATTCATGTCTTAAATACATTATATAGGCCATTATTATGTAACATGTGTTTACACATATTATGTTGAGAGTAATGAAAAGGGACTGATACATATTTTAAGTATCTACAATGTACCAAACACTATCCACATCTTTCAAATATGCTTTACCAACCCTGAAGTAATCCTATAGGACAGGTATTAACCTATTTTCCATAGGTTAAGAAAAATAAGGCTCAAAGCTATAATCAACAGCTATACTGTTGGTAAGTAACACAGCCTAGAAATTATAGTCCAACTTTAAAACAAATCCATGTTCTTGATGCCACAGCATACTGCAAGGTGTAAAATGATGGCAAGTCATAATAGCTGCTGGCTACCATGGCCCAGGGGAAAGGGTTGGTACCAGGCAGACCGGCTGCTCCACGAGGACTAACCGTGCTATCCTCAGGGTAATAAGACCTTCCCCTGTGCACACAGGGTAATAAGACCATTCCCCATGCACATTTAAATAATAACGGGAGTTTTTACTACTCTTATTTGAAAAAAAATATATATATATACATATATAATCAATTTGGAAGTAGAATATACATTTTTAGGAAAGGAATTAAAAGAATCATTGTAAACACAATACAAAGAGGTTTGTCTTACCTTTAAATGTTTCACCAGTTTCTGAATTTGCCAATATTCAGATGACAAATCTGCATTTGCTTCCTGACGACGATCAGGTGGTTCTTCATCTTCCTCATTCTCTGAGGAGCTGTCACTAAGAATTTCCTCAATCTTCTCAGCACTCTTACTAAGAACAGTAACAACCACCACATATAATAAACATATTTATGCTACAAAATGGATGTGGTTATAATCATTAATATTTCAGCAATATGAACATAAGCAATGTATAAGGTACCAATACCTTCTGAGTTCTAAAGATCTTTGCTAAGATCTAAGCAAGGAGATGAATAAATCCCTGTCTCTGTACCAGGTGCAGTTCATTATTATTGCTTTGTATGCAATAATAATAAAGAAAATAGTAAGAAATGAACAAAGGCATTAAGTATATGTCCTATGGCTGTGCTGTACAAAAAGGCAGCCACAAGTCATAGAAGTTAAATATCTTCTGGTTATTTATGTTTATATTTATTTAAATTTATTGATTGAATCATGTTTATATTTATTTATCAAATTGAAATGAAATACAATTAAAATTTCAGTTTTTCAGTCAAAATAGCCACATTTCAAGCTCTCAACACTCACCTACTATACCAGAAGCTTAGATAGAAACCATTTCTATCATCAGGGAGAGTTCAATTGGGCAGCACTGCAAATGCCCACAGGAAGGGTGTCTCTTTTATGAAAGGGAGTACACTTTGTTCCTCACTGCTCTAGAAGCTTCTAACTCAACATCAGGGCCATGGATACCAGCAAGTTCACTCAAGCTTTCATCACCATATCTAATTCATTCTCATTTTCTCTTTCGCTCCATCCTCTCTTCCCTCCAATCCCCCTGTGTGATCTCTTCTCTCAATGTCTTTCCTCATTCTGTTTTGAAGCAAAGGAGAAAGCATATTTCTAATAATTGCACAGAAGTAACTTTCAAGTTTTATTAATTTTTAAAAAGATCTTCTGTTTATTTATTTGAGAGATAGAGCATGAGCAGGGGATAGGTAGAGCAGGTGGGAGAAGCGGACTCCGTGCTGAACAGGGAGCCTGAAGTGGAGCCAGGGCTTGATCCCAGGATTCTGGGATCATGACCTGAGCTGAAGGCAGATGCTTAACTGACTGACTCACCCAAGCGCCCCTGAGTTTTATAAATTTTTAAGATTTTTTTTTTTTGAAAGGTGCTTTTGCACAGAGAGTCATGCAGAATGATGCTCCTGTGCTGTCTGGGCTGCAGTGGAGTGAAACTGAAATCCTGAACTGAAGTGCCTGTTCCAATTCATCAAGCCACATGATGAGTTTCAGTTTAATGTATTCTCTTGTCCAACAAATGTCAGGAACCTGGTTTGGTTCCAGAGCAAAATCTGGTAGATAAGGCTTACTTAAGAACCAATGTAAATTTAACTCAAAGGTCCCAGATTGAAACATATACTAAATAACCTATATCCTCCAGAGAATCTCTAAATGTACTTTCCCTTAGCCTAGCAAGCTCCTGGAGTTAAGAGCAAGGTGCACTGGGTTGACCCAATCACTCTCGAATCATGTTAAAAAAAAAAAATCAGTACCTCAAAGGAAAGCTGTTCTCTTTTTCCAATGATGAACCCTTTGACATATAACCTTAAATGGCTTTCCCTATTTTATGAGGTTCCCTTCCGGTCCTGTCCCATAGCAACCATACATTTGGGAGGTAAAAATAAGCAAATCTCAATGTTTCACTGACCTATGAACTCCACCTTAAGAAATACTTCTCTACTACATCATTATATCCACTTAAGAAGAGACATAGAGAAGTTCACATTTTTGTCAGAGTAATGGTTGTTGCTTGGATATACTACCCCTTTACCCTTATCTATTACTCTAGAATTCTCTGACTCACTAAATTTTTTTTTGACTCACTAAAATTTGACTTAAAATTGAAACATGTAAGGCCAAACATTTAGTTTAGGAAAGATGAAGTAGATCTTAAGTACATAAAAATCCTGGATATTATATATAAAACAAACACGATAGGACTCTGACAGGTTGAAAGGAGAAGAAAGACTATTTAAGGATCTACAGACTTGAGGAGCAACACAATGGTGAGTTCCTTGGGTTTTTTGTCTCGTGTATTCCAGATTGGGTACTAGAGAAGATAGTGATGCAGAATTATCAGTGGGCACAGGGAAAAAAGCACCTAAGAAAAGCCTGCTCTTTCTACTCAGAGGACCAGAAAAGGAACAGCTTAACAAGATAGAAAACTTTTAGGCAACAGATGATCTATTCTAGTCAACACCACAGAAAACACTGTGGCTCACCCCCACTTCTGCTAACAATGCTAAGAGAAGAGTGTTCTACCTTTATCAGACTACAACAAAACTCCCTAATCCCTGTGTCAGAAGAGACCTAATGGAGAGTCAGAATTTCCACCAACCCCAACCCCACTGACAAATAAACAGAGTCTCTTCCTCTCTGTTACCCACAGAGACCTAGTCAGAGCTTGAACTTCCATTACCAGTTAAAAATGATGAGAAGCCCCTCGCTCACCTCCCCAAGTTGTCAATGAAGGCCTAATTGAAAATTTGTAATTTCCTTCTCTAACCTGAGGAGACAATACACATCTTATTCCACCAATGTGATGTAGGAGGAAACCTGCTAAAACATAAAATTTAAATAAGATTCAGAAAAATTAAGAGAATCATAGAATCTCAAACATTATTAAAACCTAAAAATTACCCATTCTTTTACCATGCTCCAAAAGGTAATAGATAAAAAAGACATTCATGGAAGAAAGGGTTAGAGAGAATGGAGAGAAAGAAAACCAAAACCAAAACAAACAAAAACAATGAACAGAAAAAAAAATATATATAATGACAATCTTAAGCCCTAACATAATAATGACATTAAAGGTAAAAGTTCTAAATACACCAATTAAAAGAATTTAACTTACTGTACCAAAAAGAAAAAGAAAAGAGAATCAACCAAATGCTACCTACATGGAACTCATTTCAAATGTAATGATATAATATCATTAGTTTGAAAGAAAAAGAGGAAAAAAACCCACCATGTAAACAATCAAAAGAAAGCAGAAGTGTCTATAAAATAATCTGATTAGGTAGACATCAATAAAAAGAAAATGACAAGGCATATAGAGGAACATTACATAATGACAGAGACATATCAATCCCAAATATGTACACACCAAACAGCAGAGCTGCAAAATGCATAAAGCAAAAATAGAACTAAAATGAGAAACAGAAAAATTATACTTAGAGACATCAATACTACTCTCTCATCAATTTGTGGAACAACTGGACTGAAAATAAGCTAGGATATAAAAGAAATCAACACCACCAAACAATATGATTTAATCCACTTTTATAGAATACTCCAACAGCAGCAGGCTCTACATTCTTTTAAGCACCCAAAGACTCTATACCAAGATAGTGTGACCACACAAAACCTCAACAAATTTAAAAGAACTAAAATTATATAGTGTGTGCTCATTGCCCATAATGAAATCAAACAAAAAAAAATCAATAACAAACAGAAGACGAAAAATCTCCAAGAGTCTGGAAACAAACAAACAAAAAATGCACTTGGGTCCAAGAAGCGAGCCTCAAGGGAAATTAAAAAAAAAAAAAAGCCACACTGAACAGAAATTAAAATGAAAATACAACATATCAAAAACTTTTGTACACAGATAACAGCTAACACAGTGCATAAAGGGAATTATATAGCACTAAATGTTTGCATTGGAAAAGAGAAGTCTCAATTCAATAATCTAAACTTAAGTCTAAAGAAACTAGAAAAAAGAATAAAGTAAACCCAATGCAAACAAAAAAGGAAATACTAAAGAGCAGAAATCAGTAAAATTAAAACAGAAAAACAATTTGAAAAATCAGTAACAAAAAGCTGCTTAAAGAAAAGATCAATAAAATTGACAAAACTCTAGTATAACTGACAAGAAAAAGAAAAGACACAAATACCAGTACCAACAATGAAACATGGGATATCACTACAGATCCTGCAGACAACAAAAGAATAATAAGAGAAAACTATGAACAACTATACACACATAAATTTGACAATCTAGATAAAATGGACCGTTCTTTTAAAGTATAAACTATCACAACTTGCCCAATATGAAACACATAATTTGAATAGCACAATTATTAAGAGAATTTAATTCACAATTAAAAAACCCAAAACAGAAGTCTTTAGACCCAGATAGCTTCACTGTAGAATTTTACCACACAGAAGAACACCAAATTTTATATGATCTCTTCTAGAAAATAGAATAGGAAGGAACTCATTTTACAAAGCCTGATATCAAACCAAAGACAGTGCAAACAAAAACAAAAACCAATACAATACTCTCAAGATTGTGGATGCAAAAATTCTTAACATAATATTAAGCACATGTAATTCAGCTACCTATAAATAGGATGAGTGCACTATGACCAAGTGGGGTTACTACAGAGATGCAAGGCTGATTTGGTATTCAAAAATCAATCAGTGTAATCAACCACACTAACAGCCTATAGAAGAAAAATGACATGATTATACAATTGATGTAGAAAAAAGATTTGACCAAAATGAACACCCAAATGTGAATAAAAATGTTCAGAAAACCAAGAACAGAAGGGACCTTTATCAACTTGATAAAGAATATTTGTACAAAAACCTACACCATCATCATACTTAATGGTGAAAGACTAAATACTTTTCCCTTAAGATTGAGAACAAACAAGGCTATTGTTCACTTTGATCACTGCTGACCAATACAGCACTGGAACTTCCACTTCTAGTTGTAAATCTAAGAAAAAATACACAAGACTTGTATGCTGAAAACCATAAAACATTAGTGAAAGTAATCAAATACTTAAATAAACCGAGATATATAATATTCATGGATTGGAAGAGTCTACATAGTAAAAATATCAATTCTTCCCAAATTAATATAGATATTTAATGTAATTTCCAAGAAAATCATCAGTGATTTTTTTCTGTTGGAGATATAGCAAGATTATTCTAAAATTTATGCAGAAAGGAAAGGAACTAGAATAACTAAAAGCAATTTTTGAAAAAAAAAAAAGTGAGAGAAATCACTTTTCCAGACTTCAAAATTTACTATACAGCTACAGTAATACAGATTGTGTGGTAGTGGTAAGGGGCTAGATGAAAAGAAAAAAATCAGTGGAATAGAACAGATACCCAGAATAGCCCCACATATGTACACCGAACTGATTTTGAAGAAAGATACAAAAGTAATTCAATGGTGGAAAGATAACCTTTTCATTAAATAGTGCTGGAGAAATTGGACCTCCACTTAAAAAAAAACAAAGCAAACAAAAAAACAACAACAACTAAATCTTGACCAAAGTCTCACACTAAAAATAAGAAAAAGGCCATAGGCTTTATAATGTAAAACTATAAACATTTTTAGAAAAAATAGGTGATAATCTTAAGGACCAAGGGCTTCATGAGGACTTCTTAGACATGACATCAAAAATACAACCCATACAGGAACCTGGGTAGCTCAGTCAGTTGAGCATCCGTCTCTTGGTTTGGGCCCAGGTCACAATCTCAGGGATGTAAGATTGAGCCCTGCACAGGGTCTGCCTGCTTGAGACTCTCTCCCTCTCCCCTTCTCTTCCCCATGCACTCTCTCTCTCTTTATCTCTAAAATAAACATATTAAAAATAAAAACAAAACAACCCATAAAAGAAAACATTGATAAATTGAACCTCATCAATAGTAAAACGTTATTCTATGAGAGAGACTCTATAAAAAGGATGAGAAAACAACTTACAGGGAGAAGGAAATATTTGCATACTACATATTCAATCAAGGATATCCAGAATAAAGAACTCTCGAAACTCAACATTTAAAAAGTGATCTGATTAGAACATAAAAAACAAAAGACAAAGAGACATTTCACTAGAGAATATATATGGATGGCAATAAGCCCATGAAAAGATGTTCAACATCACTAGCCATTAGGGAAATGCTAAGACCATGATGAAATAATACTATACATCTTGTAGAATAGCTCAAAACCAAAACCAAAAAAAAGTTTGGATGCAAAGGCAAGGATGAGGATAAACTCAGTTTCCCCTAAGTGTTTGATGGGAACTAAATGGTACAGCCAGTCTGGAAAAGTTAGATAGTTTCTTAAAAAGCTACACAATTATTATGTGTCAGCAATTGGGCATTTATCTTAGAGAAATGAAAACTTCATCCATATAAAAGCCTTTATATGATTGTTCATAGCATCTTTATTTTTAATATCCAAAAGCTGCAAACAATGAAAATGCTCCCAATAGGTGAATAATTAAATAAATGATGGTACAACCACACCATGGAATGCTACTCAGCAAAAATAATAAATAAATAAATAAATAAATAAATAAATAAATAAATAAATAAATAAATAAAATAAAAAAAATAAAAAAAAACGATTGCACTATGAACATATGCAACAACTTAGATGGATCTTAGGGGTATTATAGTGATGAAAACAAAGTCAATATCAAAAGTGTATAATTCCATTTACATGATATTCCCAAAATGATAAAATTATAGAAGTGGATAACAGGTTAATGGTTGCCAGGAGTTAGGATTATAGGGAAGAGGTGTGGGCATAACTATAAAGAGGTGGCAAGAGTGGCTTCCCAGTGGTGATGGAACCCTTCCACACACTGACTGACAGGGTCATCACACACATCTACATGGAATAAAGTGATAGAAAATGATACATGCACATTATATCAATATCAGTCTCCTGGTTTCAGTGCTGTAGGATAGTTATGCAAGATGCAACCACTGGGAGAAGCTAGGTGAAGGGTATGAGATTCCTCTGTACTATATTTGCAGCATTCTGTGAATCTGTAATTAATTCAAAATAAAAAGTTTTAAAAATAGTCAAATAAATCAAATAATTTATTATGTTGAACCCAAGAATATAGGATTAATGTAGTAGGGTGTCTTAAAGTTTCTTCTTTTTCTGTGTGCACAAACTTTATAATGTGAAATGTCTGCATTTCTTCCCACTACTACCCCAAACTTACTAACAAAAGTAGCTGACCCTCCTCCACATATGCCGCTTTTGTTGTCAAAATGAAAATGGAGTCAGAAGTTTACTAGCCTTCTATTGATGGCTGTTTTTTAAAATATTTTATTTATTTATTCATGAGACACAGAAAGAGAGAGAGAGGCAGAGACATAGGCAGTGGAAGAAGCAGGCTCCATGCAGGGAGCCCGATGTGGGACTAGATCCCGGGACTCCAGGATCACACCCTGGGCCGAAGGCGGCGCTAAACCGCTGAGCCACCCGCGCTGCCCTGATGGCTGTTTTAATGAGAAATAACATCTATCACTTTAGGATTGGCAGTGCCACCAGTGATGAGTAAAATGAGGCTCAGGAAGATGACTTACCCTTGCTATGATAGGATTGTTCAAAAGTAAGAGATCAGCAAAGAGCCCAGTTCTCCTATCACTCAACTCATGGCAATTAGCATTAAATTCATTTGTTTACAGAGAGTTAACTAGTACCAATAGATGCCTGTGTTTCAAGGAACTCTTCACTAAAAGGATATCTTGTAAATATATTCAAAGAAATTCAGTATTATCATTTTTATAACTAGTCAATACTAGTTGGTCCAAGGGTCCAGTAGAGGACCCCGATGTAATGATAAGAACACCAGAAATTTGCATGCTATCTAGCCCACTGGGTAAAGGGTGGCTTTAAAGGATGGTTCCTTTTAATAGATACGTACCGAACTAACTGTGCTCTTCCAGGTGAAACAGGTGGTCCTGACCTTTCAAGTCTTCCTCTATGTTTTTTCTCTTGAGTGTCTCTTAGTAAGCTTTTGTGCCTAAAAATATATTAACATTTTAAAATTAACTTATTGTGGATTGATAGGAAATTAAAAATAGAAATGTACCTAAAGATTTCATCATTTTCATGCACCCGTGTGACATGTTTTCCTAATACAGAAAAGAACTGTATGAGTTTCAGCCTCATCTGACACCTGGGATGTCCCTTCAGTCTTTCAGGCACATTTTGGCCAGTATTTCTTTTATAAGGACCAAGTACTAGGAACTGTCACTCTGCAGGCCCCTTCACTCGGAGCCTTCTACTCTGGGCACATCCTGCCCTGGGTGAAAGTTGCCTGGTTACTTCCCTTCCCCACCCGACTCTGCCACAGGGCCTGGATCTGGTTTTCCAGGGATTCCCAGGTTTAGCGTGGTCCTTGGCACATAGTGGGTTTTCATTACATAGTGGCTAGGTAAACTCATAACTGAAAAATGCCAGGACGTGGGAAGAGTGGTATTTTAAGATTCACCTTCCAGCATAACAGAGCAGCCTGTGTATTTGTCATTTTCATACTCCTTCAGATAGGAGTCACAGAGATCAAACACCTCAAAATTGATGAGAATTAGAGGAACAAGAGCATCTCCTTTTTCCCCAGGACTCCTTCCATCTGCTCTCTGGGTTTGCTGGCAACATGTACTCACTCCGTGGTTCTCAGAATCCCTGCAAGTGAGGGTCCCCTGTGACCAGCTGGGAGCCACTTCTTGCTTTACCCAATCGGGGACCGCATGGAACATTAAAAATAGGCTGAAATTTGTAAGCTATATGCTAATTTAAAAAGTGTCCTTGGCATCTCCGACTGCCGGCTTTTATGAAACACAGGGCCTTAATCTGTGCTTAGGTACCTATTTATAGACGTCCTTAAGTGGAACTCGTTTTGTATGTCAGACATTCTTTAAATTAGTGTCTGCTTCACTTAAGCCTGTTAATATTTTGGAGGCTCTAGCCTTTCTGTGGTATTTACTTAAAGTTCTGTTAATAGATAAGATGCTGTCTCTATCAAGATTTCCCTGATTCACTTCACATAATTTTAATCATTCTAAATTCACCTAGCACTTAACTTCTTCAGGTCCCTACCACTGCGTTTACATTGCCCGTGAGATTCCTCCATGTCTTTTATCATCTTTTTCACGTGATATTAGCCCTGACCTACCAATTGAGTCAATGGTGCTCTTGCCTTCCCTTCTGGTGCCCACACATAAGCCGTATTCACGCCAAATACTTCTACTTGGAATATGAAGAGCAGGGAGGGACTGACTTGTATTATGGAGGGACATGTCAACATCTACTCTGGACTTTCTCCCATGACATAAACTAACAACTAGGCAAATGTGGTTACTGAGGATGTATCAGAGAAGCCCTCATGCAAATTTCTACATACTTTTTGAAATCAACAGTGGCCTTCCAGTTTAAAGTTGGCTCTAATCTCTTGGTCATTTGAAACTTCCCGAAGTTAATTTGGTTCTTCTCTAGTATATTCTTGCTTGAAGCAAGAAAAGCTTTAGGAAGGGCGTCTGCTTCTTCCTTCTTAGGTACCTCCTTAGGCTCTTCATTTTCTTTTTTCCATTCTTCAGTGAATCTAATATCCTTTATGTACAAAAAAAACAGTAATTTTTACAATGACATCACTTCTGAATTGTTTTGTGCTATCTGAAAATTAAAAAGTGATAACTTCAGAAAATGAAGTCTCTGATGCCTCTAACTTGTGTTGCTTAGTGACACACACTAGAGAAGGGCCACTTCAGGACTCAGGTCTCTATTGGAGTGACGTTGCCAGAAATGTGATGTTCCTAAGCTCCCCTCCCCACTGCAGCACACACAGATACAACAGCAGGGTTAGACCTACTCACTCCTCACTACTGCCAGACAGATCTAAACTCAAGGGCTGCCTGGGTGGTTCAGTGATTGAGTGTCTGTCTTTGGCTCAGGGTGTGATCCTGGGGTCCCAGGATTGAGTTCCACATCAGGCTCCCCGCAAGGGGCCTGCTTCTCCCTCTGCCTATGTCTCTGCCTCTCTCTGTGTGTCTTTCATGAATAAATAAAATCTTTTAAAAAAATATCTAAACTCAGATGCTATATTGACTGGGACACATCATGTATAAATTTCTGAAACAAAGGATTAAAAGCATATTTTGCAGTTAGCCAGAGATAAAAGACACATGACAGAGGAAGTCATTATATTTAAAAGACACATGACAGAGGAAGAAATATAATTATTAAGAAAGACTTATCAGAAACAATGCAAGCCAAAGGAAAAGAGAATGACATCTTTAAAATATTTTTTTTTAAAAAAGACCTGCCAACCCAAAATTCTAAATAGAGATTAAAAAAAAAAAAAAAGCTTTCAAAAATAAGGGCAAAATAAAGACTTTCATAGATGATCAAAACCAGAGAATTCTTGTTCACTTCCGGAAGGCCTGTGCTAAAGAAATGGCGATGAAGTTCTTCATTCAGAAGGAATAACATACCAGAAAGAGGACTATACCACATCTATACAAAGAAATGAAAATCTGTAGAAATGGTAAAAATATAAAAGACTCCTCATATTATTTTTAATCATTCTAAAATGTAATTGATTCTCTAATGTAAAAATAGTATCGTTGTGTTGAGGGGTTAATAGCATACAAAAGTAAAATGCATGACAATACTGCCAAGGGTAGGGAGAGGCACTGAAGGTTACTGTGGTAAGTTCTTAAAGTCTTTGTGAAATGGTAAAACAGTATTTAAAGGTGGGTAGGATAAATTAGAGATATACATTATGAGCCTTAAGGCAGTCATCATGAAACTTTTAAGAAGCATAACTGACAAAAAGCATAAATAAAACAATCATTTTTAAAGGCTCAATTAATACAAAAAGGGCAGGAAAAGAGAGAAAAAATAACAAAGAACAAATGAGACAAAAAAGAAACAAGTAGCAAATTAGTAAATTTAAATTCAAATCAATCCCTAGTTACATTAAATAAAAATGATTTAAAACTTCAGTTAAAAGAAACTGGATTGAATTGGATGAAAAAGGTATTTAAAAACCCACTTTCCATACGACCAATAATCAAAAAATGCAGGAATGGTTACATTAAAATCAAACAAAATGGACTTAAAAACAAAATATTATCAGACCTAAAAAGGGAGACACATAATGACAGTCAACACAACTCTTATTGTATATTCACCAAACAACAGAACTTCAAAGTACATTTAGAAAAAAATGTAACTAAAAAGAAAAATAGATAAGCCCACAATTATGAGACTTCAAAAACTCCTCTTTCAGTAATCAATAAAATAAGCACACAAAAATTAATAATATAGAGAACTGAGCAATACTATCAATTACATTGACAAAACTGACAATTATAGAACATACTACCCAATGGCAGCAGGACACATACTCCTCTCGAACAAAAAAGAAATCACCAAAATTGACCACATTTTGGTCCATAAAACAAACATCTACAAAGCTAAAAGGACTAAAATCATATGGAAAAAAAAAGAAAAACCTTCTCTTAATTCAATGGAATTAAACCAGAAACCAGTAAAAGAAAGATAACTAGAAAATCTTCAGATATATTAATGTGCCTGAAAACATATCAAAATCTATGGGATGTAGTTCATGTAGTGTTCATATAGAAATTTACAGGATAAAACTTTATAGTAGAAAAAATAAAGGTCTCAAATGAATGGCTAAACTTCCAAATTAAGAGATTAAATAAGAGCAAATTAAACCCAAAAAAATCAGAAGGAAAATAAAATCATCAAGAGCAGAAATCAAATAAAAAGGAAAGCAGCCAAAAAAATCAATGAAACAAATAACTGTTCTTTAAATAAAATCAACCACTTCTTTTCAGATTAATCAAGAATAAAAAGAGAGAAGACTCAAATGATCCATATCAGAATTGAAAGAGCAGTCATCACAAAAGATCTTCCAGACATTAAAGGATAATAATGGAATGTCATACTTGATGCCAATAAATTAGATAAGTTGGATAAAATGTAAGAATTCACTGAAACACACAAACTACCAAGGCTCAAGAAGAAGAAACTGGACTAGCTCTATATCTATTAAAGAAATCAAATTCTCAATATAAAAACATTCCAATAAAGAAAGCTACAGGCACAGATGGCTTCACTGGTGAATTGTATCAAATATTTAAGAAAGGAATAATATCTAATTTGTATGAAGAATTCTAGAAAGAAGAAAAGTAAGTGAATATTTCCCAATTCATTTTCTGAGGCCACATTACCCAGCTACCAACACCAGATAAAGATGTTAAAAAATAACTACTAACCCATATCTTTCATGATTATAGATGCAAATATCCTCAGTAAAATACTATCAAATTTCATCCAGTAATGTCAAATAGGGTAAGACATAATGATGAATTGGGATTTACTCCAGAATTACTCAAAAAAGTCATCAACAGACAAAAGAAGGATAATCGTGCAATCATCTCAAGAAATGCAATAAAATCACCACCTCAAAGCAGCAATGGGCTCATCTCCCATGGGTTAAGTGGAGGCCCCATGGGAAGCATGTAAGAAGGCACTCTCCCTCCCTATCAGCCAAGGTAGTGTCAGCAGAGGCTTCATAGGAACTGAACTTCCACCCCTGTCCAACGGTAATGAAGCATACTATTCCACCAGAGTTGTCAATGGAAAGTGAAGAACTCAGATCTTGCAGGACCTCCAGACTCCACCAGCAAAGTACCAGAGAAGGCCTGCTAAAACAAAAGATCTAAATAAAATCCATAGTTTCACAACATAATGCCCCAAATGTCCAAGACAATAAAAGATCATTCATCCTACCAAGAACCAGAAAGATCACAACTTGAATGAGAAAGGATAATGTAGGAATAATGTTTATACCAAGATGAAATAGATGTTGGAATAATTTGATATGAATTTAAAGCTGCCATCATAAAAATGCTTCAGTGAGCAATTTTCAAGACTTAAAACAAACTAAAAAGCCTCAACAAGTAAATAAAAGACATGAAGAAGAACCAAAAAGAAATTTTTTTATTTTATTTTATTTTTATTTATTTATTTTTTTTATTATTTTTTTTTCAAAAAGAAATTTTGAAACTGAAATTTATGAACCAAAAAAAAAAAAAAAACCTCACTGGATAGGCCTAACAATATGATGGAGAGGACAGAGGGGAAGAATCCATGACCTTCCATTAAATTACTCAGTATGAATAAAGAAGGGAAAATTCATTGCAAAAAAAAATGATAGAACCTCAAGATCTGTGAGGCCACAACAAAAATTCCAAAATTCATGTCATCAGAGTAACAGAAAGAGAAGAGGAAGGGAGTCAGACTAAAAATGTATTCTAACAAGATTTGAAATTTTCTCAAACTTGGAAAAAGACATAAATCTAAGATTCAAGAAGCTGAGGAAACCCTAAACAAACAAACAAAGTTATCCATGCCAAGACACACACACAAAAATCAAACTCGACAAACTAAAGACAAGGAAAATTCTTAACAGCCATGAGACATAAACAATATTTTGCTTTTAAGAGGAAAACAATTAAAATAATAACAGATAATCATGGAAGCCAGAAGAAACATTTTTTAAACACTGGAAGTAAAGAATTGTCAGCCTGGGATACTATATCCAGTGAAAATATTCCTTCAGAAATGAAGGGGAGGTCAAGAAATTCTCAGATGAGGGAAAATGAAGAGAAGCTGTCATCAACAAACTTAACCTAAAAGAGTAAGTTCTTAAACAGAAAGACTATGATAAAAGAAGAAACTTGCAACAGCAAAAAAAGAAAAACAATGGAAAAGAATAAAAGTGTAGGTAAATACAAAAGACATTCATTCTGCTTTTGAGTTTTTTAAATGAAGTTTGATGTTTGAAGCAAAACATAATGCTGTCTTATACAGTTAGCAATGAATATGGAGGAAATAAAGACAATTACAAATGAGAGAGGTAAAGGGACTTAAAAGAAGATACTTTTTTTTTTTTTTTGGTTACTAAAATTGTATTTATTTTTTCAGTCCCATCAGTGTAATAGTATTATAGCTTTTGCAAGAAGTTTATGTTGAAAGAGAAATGACATAAATTCTCATAGTATATTTGTAAAGAAAGACTATGCTGACAGTTTTTTTGTGTGACATCTCAGGGAGTTGCAAGGGATTAAGTCATACACAATTATTGTTTGAAGGCGACATGGTTTCTGTACTTTGCTCAAACTGGTATAATGTCAAATAGTAGATTATAATTGATTACATAGGTATATATGGTACAATACTCATAGTAACCACAAACATGCAAAATCTTTACAAAGAGGTACATTCAAAACACTATGGATAGAGGAGCAAGATGGCGGAAGAGTAGGGTCTCCAAATCACCTGTCTCCACCAAACTACCTAGAAAACCTTCCAATCATCCTGAAAATCTATGAATTCGGCCTGAGATTTAAAGAGAGACCAGCTGGAATGCAACAGTGAGAAGAGTTCGCGCTTCTATCAAGGTAGGAAGGCGGGGAAAAAGAAATAAAGAAACAAAGGCCTCCAAGGGGGAGGGGCCCCGCGAGGAGCCAGGCTGAGGCCGGGGCGAGTGTCCCCAGGACAGGAGAGCCCCGTCCCGGAGGAGCAGGAGCTGCACCGACCTTCCCGGGGGAAAGGGGCTCCAGGGGGTGGAGCAGGACCCAGGAGGGCGGGGATGCCCTCGGGTTCCCCGGGACAGGAACAGAGCAACTGCGCGCCCAGGAGAGTGCGCCGAGCTCCCTAAGGGCTGCAGCGCGCACGGCGGGACCCGGCGGGACCCGGAGCAGCCAGGAGGGGCTCGGGCGGCGGCTCCGCGGAGGGAGCTGCGGGGCGGGAGCAGCTCGGAGGGGCTCGGGCAGAGGAAGAGGCTCCGTGCAGAGGGGGCTGCGCGGTTCCAGGAGCAGCTCGGAGGGGCTCGGGCGGCAGCTCCGCGGAGGGGGCTGCGCAGCCCGGGAGCTCGAATCCAACAGCGCAGGCACCGGAGCACAGGGCGCCGGGACACAGCCCAGGATCCGGCCTCCCCCCGGGACAGGCAGAGGCCGGGAGGGCCCAGGACAGCGAGGACACTCCTGCCCCGAATGAGCAGATCAGCGGCCCCGCCCCGGAGCCTCCAGGCCCTGCAGACGGAGTTCCTGCCGGAGCTGAATCCAGGTTTCCAGAGCTGCCCCGCCACTGGGGCTGTTCCTCCTGCGGCCTCACGGGGTAAACAACCCCCCCTGAGCCCTGCACCGGGCAGGGGCACAGCAGCTCCCCCAACTGCTAACACCTGAAAATCAGCACAACAGGCCCCTCCCCCAGAACACCAGCTAGACGGACAACTTCCAGGAGAAGCCAAGGGACTTAAAGTACACAGAATCAGAAGATACTCCCCTGTGGTTCTTTTTTTGTTTTTTTGTTTTGTTTTTGTTTTGTTTTGCTTTTTGATTTGTTTCCTTCCCCCACCCCCTTTTTTTCTCCTTTCTTTTTCTTTCTCTTTTTCTTCTTTTTTTTTTTTTTTTCGTTTTTTTCTTACCTTTTTTTTCTTTCTCTTTTCTTTCCTTCTTACTCTCCTCTCTTTTTCTCCTTTTCCCAATACAACTTGCTTTTGGCCACTCTGCACTGAGCAAACTGACTAGAAGGAAAACCTCACCTCAAAAGAAAGAATCAGAAACAGTCCTCTCTCCCACAGAGTTACAAAATCTGGATTACAATTCAATGTCAGAAAGCCAATTCAGAAGCACTATTATACAGCTACTGGTGGCTCTAGAAAAAAGTATAAAGGACTCAAGAGACTTCATGACTGCAGAATTTAGAGCTAATCAGGCAGAAATTAAAAATCAATTGAATGAGATGCAATCCAAACTAGAAGTCCTAACGACGAGGGTTAACGAAGTGGAAGAACGAGTGAGTGACATAGAAGACAAGTTGATAGCAAAGAGGGAAACTGAGGAAAAAAGAGACAAACAATTAAAAGACCATGAAGATAGATTAAGGGAAATAAACGACAGCCTGAGGAAGAAAAACCTACGTTTAATTGGGGTTCCCGAGGGCGCCGAAAGGGACAGAGGGCCAGAATATGTATTTGAACAAATTCTAGCTGAAAACTTTCCTAATCTGGGAAGGGAAACAGGCATTCAGATCCAGGAAATAGAGAGATTCCCCCCCTAAAATCAATAAAAACCGTTCAACACCTCGACATTTAATTGTGAAGCTTGCAAATTCCAAAGATAAAGAGAAGATCCTTAAAGCAGCAAGAGACAAGAAATCCCTGACTTTTATGGGGAGGAGTATTAGGGTAACAGCAGACCTCTCCACAGAGACCTGGCAGGCCAGAAAGGGCTGGCAGGATATATTCAGGGTCCTAAATGAGAAGAACATGCAACCAAGAATACTTTATCCGGCAAGGCTCTCATTCAAAATGGAAGGAGAGATAAAGAGCTTCCAAGACAGGCAGCAACTAAAAGAATATGTGACCTCCAAACCAGCTCTGCAAGAAATTTTAAGGGGGACTCTTAAAATTCCCCTTTAAGAAGAAGTTCAGTGGAACAGTCCACAAAAACAAAGACTGAATAGATATCATGATGACACTAAACTCATATCTCTCAATAGTAACTCTGAATGTGAACGGGCTTAATGACCCCATCAAAAGGCGCAGGGTTTCAGACTGGATAAAAAAGCAGGACCCATCTATTTGCTGTCTACAAGAGACTCATTTTAGACAGAAGGACACCTACAGCCTGAAAATAAAAGGTTGGAGAACCATTTACCATTCGAATGGTCCTCAAAAGAAAGCAGGGGTAGCCATCCTTATATCAGATAAACTAAAATTTACCCCAAAGACTGTAGTGAGAGATGAAGAGGGACACTACATCATACTTAAAGGATCTATTCAACAAGAGGACTTAACAATCCTCAATATATATGCTCCGAATGTGGGAGCTGCCAAATATATAAATCAATTATTAACCAAAGTGAAGAAATACTTAGATAATAATACACTTATACTTGGTGACTTCAATCTAGCTCTTTCTATACTCGATAGGTCTTCTAAGCACAACATCTCCAAAGAAACGAGAGCTTTAAATGATACACTGGACCAGATGGATTTCACAGATATCTACAGAACTTTACATCCAAACTCAACTGAATACACATTCTTCTCAAGCGCACATGGAACTTTCTCCAGAATAGACCACATATTGGGTCACAAATCGGGTCTGAACCGATACCAAAAGATTGGGATTGTCCCCTGCATATTCTCGGACCATAATGCCATGAAATTAGAACTAAATCACAACAAGAAGTTTGGAAGGACCTCAAACACGTGGAGGTTAAGGACCATCCTGCTAAAAGATAAAAGGGTCAACCAGGAAATTAAGGAAGAATTAAAAAGATTCATGGAAACTAATGAGAATGAAGATACAACCGTTCAAATTCTTTGGGATGCAGCAAAAGCAGTCCTAAGGGGGAAATACATCGCAATACAAGCATCCATTCAAAAACTGGAAAGAACTCAAATACAAAAGCTAACCTTACACATAAAGGAGCTAGAGAAAAAACAGCAAATAGATCCTACACCCAAGAGAAGAAGGGAGCTAATAAAGATTCGAGCAGAACTCAACGAAATCGAGACCAGAAGAACTGTGGAACAGATCAACAGAACCAGGAGTTGGTTCTTTGAAAGAATTAATAAGATAGATAAACCATTAGCCAGCCTTATTAAAAAGAAGAGAGAGAAGACTCAAATTAATAAAATCATGAATGAGAAAGGAGAGATCACTACCAACACCAAGGAAATACAAACGATTTTAAAAACATATTATGAACAGCTATACGCCAATAAATTAGGCAATCTAGAAGAAATGGACGCATTCCTGGAAAGCCACAAACTACCAAAACTGGAACAGGAAGAAATAGAAAACCTGAACAGGCCAATAACCAGGGAGGAAATTGAAGCAGTCATCAAAAACCTCCCAAGACACAAGAGTCCAGGGCCAGATGGCTTCCCAGGGGAATTTTATCAAACGTTTAAAGAAGAAACCATACCTATTCTCCTAAAGCTGTTTGGAAAGATAGAAAGAGATGGAGTACTTCCAAATTCGTTCTATGAAGCCAGCATCACCTTAATTCCAAAGCCAGACAAAGACCCCGCCAAAAAGGAGAATTACAGACCAATATCCCTGATGAACATGGATGCAAAAATTCTCAACAAGATACTGGCCAATAGGATCCAAGAGTACATTAAGAAAATGATTCACCATGACCAAGTAGGATTTATCCCTGGGACACAAGGCTGGTTCAACACCCGTAAAACAATCAATGTGATTCATCATATCAGCAAGAGAAAAACCAAGAACCATATGATCCTCTCATTGGATGCAGAGAAAGCATTTGACAAAATACAGCATCCATTCCTGATCAAAACTCTTCAGAGTGTAGGGATAGAGGGAACATTCCTCGACATCTTAAAAGCCATCTATGAAAAGCCCACAGCAAATATCATTCTCAATGGGGAAGCACTGGGAGCCTTTCCCCTAAGATCAGGAACAAGACAGGGATGTCCACTCTCACCACTGCTGTTCAACATAGTACTGGAAGTCCTAGCCTCAGCAATCAGACAACAAAAAGACATTAAAGGCATTCAAATTGGCAAAGAAGAAGTCAAACTCTCCCTCTTCGCCGATGACATGATACTCTACATAGAAAACCCAAAAGTCTCCACCCCAAGATTGCTAGAACTCCTACAGCAATATGGTAGCGTGACAGGATACAAAATCAATGCCCAGAAGTCAGTGGCATTTCTATACACTAACAATGAGACTGAAGAAAGAGAAATGAAGGAGTCAATCCCATTTACAATTGCACCCAAAAGCATAAGATACCTAGGAATAAACCTAACCAAAGATGTAAAGGATCTATACCCTCAAAACTATAGAACACTTCTGAAAGAAATTGAGGAAGACACAAAGAGATGGAAAAATATTCCATGCTCATGGATTGGCAGAATTAATATTGTGAAAATGTCAATGTTACCCAGGGCAATATACACGTTTAATGCAATCCCTATCAAAATACCATGGACTTTCTTCAGAGAGTTAGAACAAATTATTTTAAGATTTGTGTGGAATCAGAAAAGACCCCGAATAGCCAGGGGAATTTTAAAAAAGAAAACCATATCTGGGGGCATCACAATGCCAGATTTCAGGTTGTACTACAAAGCCGTGGTCATCAAGACAGTGTGGTACTGGCACAAAAACAGACACATAGATCAGTGGAACAGAATAGAGAATCCAGAAGTGGACCCTGAACTTTATGGGCAACTAATATTCGATAAAGGAGGAAAGACTATCCATTGGAAGAAAGACAGTCTCTTCAATAAATGGTGCTGGGAAAATTGGACATCCACATGCAGAAGAATGAAACTAGACCACTCTCTTTCACCATACACAAAGATAAACTCAAAATGGATGAAAGATCTAAATGTGAGACAAGATTCCATCAAAATCCTAGAGAAGAACACAGGCAACACCCTTTTTGAACTCGGCCATAGTAACTTCTTGCAAGATACATCCACGAAGGCAAGAGAAACAAAAGCAAAAATGAACTATTGGGACTTCATCAAGATAAGAAGCTTTTGCACAGCAAAGGATACAGTCAACAAAACTCAAAGACAACCTACAGAATGGGAGAAGATATTTGCAAATGACATATCAGATAAAGGGCTAGTTTCCAAGATCTATAAAGAACTTCTCAAACTCAACACCAAAGAAACAAACAATCCAATCATGAAATGGGCAAAAGACATGAACAGAAATCTCACAGAGGAAGACATAGACATGGCCAACATGCATATGAGAAAATGCTCTGCATCACTTGCCATCAGGGAAATACAAATCAAAACTACAATGAGATACCGCCTCACACCAGTGAGAATGGGGAAAATTAACAAGGCAGGAAACAACAAATGTTGGAGAGGATGTGGAGAAAAGGGAACCCTCTTACACTGTTGGTGGGAATGTGAAC